>NW_007097744.1:365586-537513 GCF_000164805.1 Carlito syrichta | reverse complement strand
AAAAAAAAAAAAAAAAGTGTGGGTCACATCTTCTGTGTAAAACTCCAACACTTTCCCGATGCTTCCAGGATGACATTAACTCAGATCTTTGCCCCCTTCCCTCTCTTTGTCCCAGCCACATAGCAGTGCCACCTGCCATTACCAGTGTCTGCACACACTCCTGACTCGCCTCATCACCCCTCTTTACCCAACCTTGCCTTCTCATCCTTAGAATCTCAGTCTTAACAGCAAAGCCTTGGGGAGCCTTGGTCTATGTCCTCGTTTTCGTATTCTCACAAGATCATGCTCCTTTACCTCTAACCATTGATCTCTGTCGTGTTTACACATTAATTTTCATAATTGGTGAATTCTTCTTGCTTACTTCTACCTGGCTGTGCACCTAAAGATGTATCAGTCACTCAGAAGAGCTGAGCCCCAGTTCCCAGAGGACCCCACCTACAGAGAGGCAATCAAGCCTGAAGCTCTGGCCCCAGAGCTGTGGGTGGAGGCCCCCAAGCATAGCCTCTGGAGCTTGGCCCTGGGCCTGCCTGGAAGAGGAAGAAGGTCACACACAGCTGAGCCCTGTAGCAGCTTAACCCAGGCTTTGCACTTGATTGCTCCTGAGGTAGCCCAGTGACGGCCAGAAAATGGCAACAGAAAGGTGCATTCCAGCACCAAATCCAGTAGCTCTCAGGGTGATGATGTCTTAGGATTTCGATTGCAATACCTCATACAATGTGCCCAGCAATGAACTCAGAACTGAGCGCCCGCAGAAACAGGCAGCAAAACTAAATGGGTATGGGGAAAACTTAGAAGTGCAGTAGACCACTGAAGTGCTAGATTCTCCTGTTTGATAAAACAGTCTTATCAAGGCATCAGTGTGCTTTGGTAAGGGCATGGTGGGGAGACTACTTCCTCAGAAACAGGGGGAAAGAAAAAGAGGAAAGATACGGGAATGATACAATGGAGCTTTGAGTAGAATGGAGAAGAGTTGGGGGGATGCTGATCTTCTCCAATAATCTAGGAGTGTCCCAAGAGTTATAAAATGAACTCCACAACAAACACTAGATGCAGGACCACCTTCTGATTGCTGCTTCCTTTCCTACTTGCTGTATGACCCTAGGCGAATCTCTCAACTTTGGAAGAGAAACACAGCTGCTGGAAAGACAAGGAGATGCTGAAAGTGAATGGATGCCCTCTGTACATTTAAAGTGTAACACAAATGCATGGGAATGCTATTTTCTGCTGAATACAGGGCACAGTCATCAACCTGCTAAGAAGGAAAATGATGAGCAAGGGGAAGGTGATGATGGGGGGAGGAGGGGTGTTTTTGGGGACTGGATGGGAGTCATGAGGGTTTAGATCAGCCCAGTAGGGAGTAAGATAGGAAGATCGGGGAGGGGGCTAAAGAGTTTGCTGAGCTGCAGGGAGGGCATCCGAGCATCTAGAGGCCCAGGCAGCACACTTTGGAGAATTCCCATAAGCCTTCCTGGTAGCTCAACAGAAAAGAAATAAAGAGCTCTGAAATTATCAGGGGCTTCTAAGATAAGAGTGAACAAATGAAGATTGATGGCAATCATTGATCAGTGCCAACATTTTTCCAAATTCTGGCACTATACCCCTGACAGTATGTGGAATGATTTCAGTTGGCACACAGGCTTACATTAAAAAGCATAGCCATTTTAATTTTTATTCAGCCTTTCATATGACTTCCAAGACAGTCTCTGGCTTATGCTATACTGTTGTGCGTGCCTCTGTAAATCTTGTGAACTTGGGTCTTTATTTGAGAAAGAGAGTAGGCCTCAGGTTCAGCAATTTCAGTAGGCAACAGTATATAGTTCAGACATTGACATATCTGGCCCACTGCCTGGTTTTGTAAATAAAGTTTTATCGGAACAAAGTTACACTCATTCACTTGCATGTCATCTCTGGCTCTTTCATTACAATGGCAGAGTTAAATGGTTGTCACAGAGAGCAGCAGTGTGGCCCACAAAGCCTAAAATGTTTATTATCTGGCTCATTACAGAAAAAGTTTGAGGACCCCTAGTCTAATTTAATTGCACTTGTTTTGTTTTCAGTGTATATATTCCTAAATCGTTTCTAAGTCCTATCAGTTTTTCACTGATGGTGACAATAATTGGTTGAAGTTAAAAAATAAATTTTTAAAAATTAACAAAATAATATAATATAAAAAATGAATGCAATCCTATGTAGTAAGTAACAGAAGCAGACTGCAGCTCTAGCAAAATCGTGGGGTGGTACATAACTGAGACTTGATGAGCACTGGATTATGAGAACAGGGAAAGCTGAGGGATTTGGAGATAATGAAGATAAAGAGCCTCTTTGGTAGAGGTAAGGGATTTAAAGGTCAAGAAGGAGTCTGGAATGGAGATTTCATGAAAATAAGGGATTTGCACCCACCTGAGGATGGAGAGAGGGCTTGGCACATCCTAATGGACTTAGCGCAAGTGGTGTGAGGAGGGCAGAGGGATAGGAACCAAATAAAGCCGAGGTGGATAAAGGGAAGAAAGTGATGGTGCAAGAGAATCAAGGAGGGATCCCTTCCAACCTGATTTCTTCCCCAAAGAAGCCTCATGGCAGAAAGAATGTAAAGATATTAGTGACAATCACAACAATAACATCTGTCTGGGGTTATGCTGTGCCGATTCTAAGCACTTCACACCTATGAACTCACTTAATCCTGACAGTAGCCCTGTGAAATAGAGTTATTTTACAATATGGACATTGAAGCACAGAGAGGGTAAGTGACTTGCCCAAAGTCACACAGCCAGTGAGTGGCACAGCCAGGCACTCTACCAAGCTCTGCATTATGAAAATGCAGGGAGGCCTGGTGAATGGGCCAGCATGGCTAGACCACCCAGCAGCTAAGCCCTGCCACCCAGCAGGTGACTGGACCTTGTTCATTCATAGAATTAGGTCTGGGAGTTGTGATGCCAAGTCAATTGAGCACCGGACTGGCCCATCCCTGTCTCAGTCTTAGATCGCCCTTCAGGATCTGGGTCATGGAGAGGCTGTCATTTGATGACATCACAAAAACGATGACAGATCATGATGACTTTGAAAAGGAAGTGACAGGGTCTCCATTGTCAAGAAGAGATAGAGCCACGAGGCAACAGCAGAGGGACAAAGCTCTCTAAGCCACAGTGGTGGCTACAGCCCCCATAGCCCAGAGAAGTCTTGGAAGTAGAAGGGTAGACCTGCCCCTGCAGATGTGATTAGTTACGGCGAGTTCATGTTATAGTGAAGCAGGCCCTGTTCCAATATGCCTAGTGCTCTTATAAAAGGGGAAATTGGGACACAGACATGCACACATGGAGACTGTCATGTGAAGATGAAGGCAGAGATTATGTGACACACCTACAATCCAGATCAAACTGGAAGGCCAGGAGCTGGGTGTCTACCTTGCCCTCCATATTGTGTCCATGGTTCAGAAGGCAAAACTTCAGAGCAGCCTAGCAGATGTCTGCTGCCTTATAGTTCCCTATTTTTGTAATTTTTTTCATTATATTTATCACCATCTGAAATCATATCAATCATGTATTACCTAATTATTATTTGTCTCTCCCTTAGGATGCTAACTCTGTGATGTTAGGTTCTATACTTGATCTTGTTCCCTACTGCCTGACACATAGTAGGTGCTAAATAATATTGGTTTAATTTAAATCCCACTTCAGCTCAAGGTTCTAAATGCATAGAGATCGCTCAGGCTTACCTACTTAAGGAAGATGAGTGCCTTAGCTTAATGACAGGGGCGACAGCTAGCCAGAGCTCAGGCAAGGCAAGAATATTCTGCCTTCTCAGCCTCTCTCCCAGGGACAAGAACACAGTCAATGGCATCTCGGTGTCCTGGGGGCTAAAGTATTCTTCATGGCGCCTCCAGGCATGGTGGGCCATCTTTGAATGTTTGCTGACTTTGCAGTTATGTTTGTTTCTGAAAACTTGGTTTGAGAGTCTCAATTTTCTGCCTACACTACCATTAGAAGTCAAAGGATGGCCAAATGAACAAATAAACCTTTTGGCTATTGTTATGAGCTATGAGTTGAAGTGTGTCCCCAAAATTCATGTGCTAAAGTCCCAGTAACTCAGAATGTTATTTTATTTGGAAGTAGGATCATTGCCGATGTAATTATTTAATATGACTTTATACGGAGTAGGATGGGCCCTACTCCAATATGATTGGTATCCTTATAAGAGGAGAAATTTGAACATAGTCATGCACACAGGGAGAATGCCATTGAAGATGAAAGCAGGGATGGCACACCCACAAGCTAAGGAGCACCAAAGATCACCAGCAAACCACCAGAAGCTGGGAGAGAAGCCTGAAGCAGATTCTCCCTCGCAGCCCTCAAGGGAGCCAACTTTGAAGACATTTTGACCTCAGACTTCCAGCCTCCAGAACTGTGAGACAATACATTTTTACTATTCAAGCCACTCAGTCTGTGATGCTTTGTCACAGCAGCCCTGGCAAACCTATGCAGCTGTTTCCAACATTGGATTCCAGCCTTGGCAAGTGAGCAAGAAGGATCTCTGTGGGAAGAAGAGGGTGATGGTATCCTTCTTGCTAAAGGGAGTACATCAAATTGTTCTCTGTCAGGGCAAGTGGATGTTTCTTGCTAATGACCTGCCCCTGGTGCCTGTCAGCCTCCATCCAGGCGGTGTCTATTTCCCACGCATGGAGTCACCCTTCCTACTCACTCTTATCCCCTGCCTCCTCTTTCCAGCCTGCCCGCCTCCCGGCCTCACCTGGCTTGCCTCAAATGTCCCAGTGGTTTCTCCCAGCTATGCAAATACTTATGCCTTCACACACAGGAGAGGTAACTTCAGGAAACAGGAGTAGGAAAGATACACAGGGCAGATATGGAGGGGCATGTCACAGCCTGGCCAGTCGCCTAGGGAGCCACAGTAAGTGATATTTAAGAATGGTCAGGTGTAAGAGAAGGGAACAGCAGAGTACAGAACCAAGAGTAAAATGCGGCCTACTTCTGCAAAGAAAAAAAGAGATATTTATGGTTCTGGAGGATGCATACCAAGGAATTCATGCTAATTAGCTATGGATACCCAAGTAGTGAGTGGTTTCAATTTTGTTCCTTTTTTTGGTGAATATGTCATCGTTTTTGTTTTTTAGCTGGAAACATATTTCAGTATGGAAAAGTAGTAGTGCAGTCAGCCCTCTGTATCTGGGGGTTCTGAATTTGCAGATTCAACCAACCACATATTGAAAGTGTTCAGAAAAATACAAATAAAACAATGCCAATACAACAATGCCAATACAATAATAAAAATATGAATAAAAAGTGCAATACAACAACTATTTACAGCCGGGCACAGTGGCTCACACACGCCTGTAATCTCTCTGTGCTCAGAGGATTGCCTGAGCCTGCAGGTTTGAGACCAGCCTGGGCAACATGGCGAGACCTCGTCTCTACAATAAATCCAAAATTAGCTGAACGTGGTGGCTCATGCCTGTAGTTCCAGCTACTTGGAAGGCTGAGATGGAAGGATCACATGAGGCCAGCAGGTCAAGGCTGCTGTGGCCGTAAACAGCACACCACTGCACTCCAGCCTGGGCAACAAAGTGAGACTCTGACTCAAAAAATATACATATTTACATAGCATTTGCATTATATTAGGTATTAAAATAATCCAGAGATGATTTAAAGTATACAGGAGGATGTACATAGGTTTTATATAAGGAACTTGAGCATCCATGGATTCTGGTACCCAAGAAGGGTCCTGAAAGCAATCCCCCATGGATACTGAGAGATGGACAACTGTACTAAAAAGCTTGAGGAGACCCAGAATCCCAAGAAACAGAGTTTCCCTGGGATGCTCAATGTCTGCGTTGACTGAGGCCAACCTGAAGTGGGGTAGAGAGAAGCTTTTCTCGTTATCTGCTTCTCTTTGACCCAGCAAGTCAGATGGGCATACATTGACCAACCATCCCAGCTGACCCAAGACAAAGGGACTTCCTAGCATTCAGAAATGTGGACACTAAAATTATTGTTCAGCATAGACTAGAGCCTCACACAAACACAGAGGACTCTGCAAAGGAACATGGGAACCTGTACACAGCTAGGCCAGGACACATCAACCCAGCCCTCCTTCTCAGCTGAAGCAGGGATATTCCACCTGCCCCTAGGGAGATGTCATTGCTGTCTACCACCTGTTCTTCCCAAGAAGCTCTCCCCTCATCAAAGCTGGGGACAACAGGTTGGAAGAGTCCTGGCTTCCCCAGCAATGGGAGGTGTTTCTATATAGGTACCTAACCCCTTTCAGATCTACTTGAAAAGGATGCAGACACTGGGAGGGAGATTGGCCTTGGCCACTTCTCACTTTGAGATGTTTCAGATTGTTTACCTGGCTTAGGTCAAGTCTCGTGGTGTTTCAGATCCTACAAACCATGGTTATATCATTTCCCCCACCTTCCCCAAAACGTTTTCTGAAAGTTTCTCTCTCATCCTGGCTTATTTTGCACATAGGGAATTATATTTGAACCCCCTATTTATTTTCATCCTCTAGGGATGGCAAAATAAAAAATGGAAATTATGTCCTTCGTTTATCTGGGGAAACTTAGGCCCAAAGACATTTGGTGTTGTGTCCAAGGACCCACTGTGAGTCAGGGACAAAGGAGCATCCATCTATGTAGCTCTCAGAGGTGGCCAAGAAAGAGCTGTTCACTCCACACACCCTGTGATGGCAACAGTGATTAAAACCTCCCGTTTAATACAGAACCCCTCAGGGACATATGCGCTGTCTTGAAGGGCAGTGTCTGTGTTGACTGAGGCCAACCTGAAGTGGGGGAGAGGGAGAAGAGGGAGAAGGTCTGTCTATTACAAAAGAGAAAGCAAACATCTAGTCAGTCCAGGGTAGAAAACACAGAGTCGATGGATCATGTAAACATCTCTTGACTTTTGCCTAGGAATTGCCTTTCCGTCCACCCCAATACCACTGCAGACAGAAGCCAAAATTCCCTTCCCACCCCATCTCTGTCCAGGAAGCCTTTTTCATCTCCAACCCTTTCCCAAGTCTGCCTTTTTCCTTACTGTGCATTAGCATAGGAAGCTCAGGTCCCTCCATCTGCAGAGTAGAGAATCTACAAAAAAGGCAGCCCTTCTCTTACTAACACAGACCAATTCTCACAGCAACATTTCAAAATCCATTGATGTTACAAACTTTTGTCCATGTCCTTTTCATAAAACCTCCTTTCCCTATCAGGAAGAATAGGGCAGAAGGGAGAAGGAGGCTGGAAACGCCTCCCTACCACACTACATGAAGCAACGCTCAGTTTTCTGGCTCCCACATCAGAGAACAAGGCACAGGACAGCCCCTCCCAGGGCCACAGGACCCTAGACATTGCAAATCCATCCAAGAGCACCCTGACTCCTCTGCCATGTGGCTTGGTTGGTCCCAGGATGACGAGCCCAATTAGCAGTGATGTCAGGCTGTTTTGGCTGGGAGCATTCCTAAGCCATGAAACAGTTAAAAAATATCCTGCCCCACTGGCTGCTGTACTCATAAAGGTAGACAGACCCACGTGTACTTCCTTGTGGCACTAAGACACACCGTTCACTCATTAGCTCACACCCAGCTGGGAGAGAAGGCAGCAGCAGGCAGGACTGCCACCCGCCCATGCAAATCACCCCCGGGAGTGCAGGTGGGGCTCCTCCCGCCCCTCCCGGGCAATGCTCCTGGGAAGACCGTGGGGAAGATGCCATCTGGGGCGCTGTGTGCCCTTCCTCATCCTCGCCCTCCTGCTGGATGCTGTGGGCCTGGTCATTTTGCTGCTGGGGATCTTCGCTTCCCTGAGCTTCTGGGACTTCTTCGTCTACACAGGGGCTCTGATCCTGGCCTTCAGCCTGCTGTTTTGGATCATCTGGTATTCCCTCAACGTCGAGGTGCCTCTTGAGAAACTGGACTTGTAGTCTGGCCGTGGGCAGAGGATGAGAGAGGCAGGTGCCATATGCAGCCATGAGGCCATCAGGCAGTCACACATTGCAGCTCCCACCTTGCATGCCCCACCAGGATCAGGTGAGTACCCACAAGACCTACCTAGCAGGGTGGTCAGAGAGGCTTGGACAAGCAGGGGCAGGTTGATGCCTCCTGAGGCTGAATGAGCAAACTGCTGAACAACTGTTCCCAACTGGGAATTCTGTGTACTTGGGCTCAGGTCCTACTGTGGTGGACCAGTGGGGAAGATGTGGGGTAGGTGTTTTCTCCTCTGGGGACCTTTATCCTCATGGAGACGGGAAAGAGGGTCTCGATGGCCCCTTCCACCTTTGATACTCCATGAATGAACTTGCCTGCCATGCAGAACAGGAATATATCCCTTCAGGCTTCAACTCCATCTGGATTCTCTATTGGAGAGAATCCCTGTAGGGGAGAAAAGTCTTTAGCACAGGAGAAGATGGAAAGTTCCCCAGTGGCTGCTATGGCCTCACATGCATGGAGAAGTGTGAACTGGGTTACAGTGGAAGCAGACAGAGCAAAACCACCCAGAACAGTCCTTTCACTCACTTCCTTTCTGCACCTGCCCAGATGGGCCACACAGGAGGGGGTCAGGACTTGCCTCCTCTCTCAACCGTGTCCTGCACCCCACCCTTCTCATTCACATTCAGTGCAGCCAACATAGGTGCTCAGGCCAGCCTCGGAGATCCAGAAGTCAAGAGATTGTAGCTCCATGGATTTCATAGGCCAGGTTGCATGTCACATCCTGGCAAGTAGCTCAGTTGACTGCACATAACTAAAGTGGCAGAGAGTTGTAAGATTTTTCACGTAGAGATGAGGCCCAAAAGATAAGAACTGCTCTGGCTCTTACAACCCTGAATTAGAGAGTGACAGATGTCTGCAGGGGATGGAAATTAGAGCCCTGGTTGGTTTGAGAGGCATACCCTCCTCCCCAGATGGCCCCAACCTGCACTCAGGTGTAGCCGGGCACTCCCTTGTGATTACCAGATGTAAGAGCAAAGGTCATTGCTGAGTTGGAAGAAGGAAATGATCTTTGTATCTTTTCTGGGAGATTATATCTGACTCTCAGAACTCAGAGAGTAGAACAGCAAATTGAGGAGGTTTTAGTAGAGTAAGGTAAACCTTTACCTAGTAGATGGTGTGTGATCAGAACACTTGGATCCCACTATGAGCTTCAATATTTGTTGACTAGGTGATGCTGGACAGGTTGTACACTCTGAGCCTCAGAATCTTCATCTCTAAAATGAGGATAATATCCCCTTCCCTCGTTTCAAGTATCAAAAAGGGATAAAGCAGGAAAAGGGTCTCTGTAATCCATGTGGTTCTCAAAATTGCCAAGTGCACAAAACACTTAATCTAGGACAAGTAAACTGACACAGAGTCCACATTTGGAATACCTCGGTGTTCCTCAAGTTGGTAGTGGTGGGGGTCAGCTCACACTTTGTATTATTAAACTTGAAAGCAAGAAGGGACCACAGATATGTCTGCTGGTTCACCAGGATGTGTCAAATCCTGTACAAGGCATTGGGAATACTGTAAGGGATGAGACATATGAGAGCTTTATTCTCAGGGAGTTTACCATCAGGTGAGAAAGACAGACGTTAACCAAATAGTCACACTAACAGAAGTACAATAACAAAGCAGATCTGGACTAGGAAGAAGAGAAGCATGGTGACACAAGAATGTTCAACAGAGAAACTGACACAGAAGATGGAGTCAGGGAAGGCTTCCTGGAGAAGGTGATTAGACTGAGCACCAAAGGAGGAGTAGGAGTAAACTCGAAAAAAATCTTTCAGGAAAACAATGGCTTAAGCAAAGGTTCTGGGATAGCAGGAAATAAAAGATAGCAGGAAGGTTGAAGGACAGATAGCAAGTGCAGGAGAAGGTTAAGATTCTGTTGTTGGCAGAAGCAAGATCTGACAGTTTCTTGAAGTCCCTCCGAAGGGTTTTGGTCATTATTTTAAGGATGATAAGAAGTCACTGAAAAGATGTAAACTGAGGTGGGTGCTTCACATAATTAGATCTGTGTTTCTAAAGGACTAAACTGGTCACAGTACAGATTATTATTATTTATTAATAATCAATTGAAACCCATTTGGGAAGCTAAGACATTGTGCCCAGACAGCATGGAGTCCCCAGTGAGAGGGCCTGTGCCCTGTACATCCTTCCCTCACTGAATGAAGTTCAACAGCTCAGTATTGAAGAGCATGGACCATACCAAGACTGTTTGGTTTTAATCCATTTTCATTTCTTCCTAGCAAAGGGGCCTGGGGCAAGTTACTTCACCTCTCCATACCTCAGTATTTCAAATGTGCAAAATAGAGATGGTGCTAATGATAGCCCCTACCTCATGAGGATGTTGCACAGATCAAGTGGATTAATATTTGTTCAGCATTGTGCAAGTGATGCTTAAAAAAAGCATCAGTTATGATCCAGGTAGCTGGCACATTACAGAGGGTAAGACCTTCCTCCAAGGTAAACAGTACTTAAGAATTATGATCAATTCTAATGGCAGTGTACAGCATTAAGATTTTGCAAAAGAGGCTGGATACAGTGGCTTATACCTATAATCCCAGCACTCTGGGAAACCGAGGTAGGAGAATTCCTTAAGGCCAGGAGTTTGAAGCCAGCCTGGGCAACATTCCTACAAAAGACCTCATCCCTATAAAAAATAAAAAGACTGGCTGGATATGGCTGCACGTGCCTGCAGTCCCAGCTACTCAGGAGGCTGAGGCAGAAAGATTGCCTGAGCCCAGGAGGTCAAGGCTATTATAGTGAGCTGTGATCATGCCACTGCACTCCAACCTGGGTGACAGAGTGAGATTCTGACTCAAAAAAAATTTTTGTTTTCCAGTAAGTGTAAGACTGAATGCTGCCCCAAATGCCAGGTTGTCCTATCTCAAATGGATTCCAAGAGTTTGGGGATGCATTTTTTATGGAATGCAGTCATGCAAATAGCACTTTCACCTTTCAGTCCTGAAACAATGTGTCCCAGGGGATCCTCAAAGTCAGTCAGTTTATTCATCTAGCCTCCCTCTGTCCCTCCAACTCCTGTCATGCCTTGGGGCTGGTCTAGAGCAACAAATTCACCTGGGGTGGTACTTGCTGTTCAGGAGGTTGCTCTCCTATGGAGCTGCCCAACTCTCCCTGCTCCCATGACCTTAGACAAGTCATTTTACTCCCCTCTAGAATGAGAGATATGGTCTCCATGGGAGGGTTCAAACTGTGCTAGGCCAACACCCTTGGGAGGGGGCAAGGACTGGGGTGAGGGGCAGAGTGAGGTAGCAAGAATCCAACAGCCCCACATACCCCACAACACACAAGTTCCCCCAGAACAACTGGGTTACCAGCAGCTTTACATGTTGAACTTGCATGCAAGGCTATATGTGAACACAAGCTTCTGGTGCCAAAATGTATTCTAAAGACAGAGTCTTAATTTCCTTACATTCTACGACCTTTGGCCTGGTCATTGCCAGTCATATTCTTGATCTACCGATCTATTGGAAGATTGTAACTGGCTTTGCCAGTTCTCACATTCTCAGAGTGGGGTAAAAGGAAAGAACGTGAATTCTCTGCTGATGCCACGATTCCTAGCTAGGTCTTTGGAGTCTCAGGAACCTGAGTTTGATAGGACCTGCCCTGACCCTGCCCCAGAGGTAGGGAGGTCCCATTGCTTGGCAAGACAGGGCAGGGTCCCAGCTATCCCATGAGCCCTCAACCTGTAGGCTCCGAGGTTCTCTGAAGACCAGAGGGCAATGTGCCCACTAAATCTCAAAGACCTCCCCAGAAGTTCAAGATGAGTGTCTTGTTTTTTGTAGCCCAACTGTGGTCCAAGCAAGGCATCTTGCCACTTGATTTTATCATTTGTTTGCTGTCTTTTCATCCATTTTCCACTTCTTGGGCATTTCCTGCAGATAAAGATAAGTCCCCAGGCAAAGTCAGGTGAGTTCTTTTATAAGAAGCTATCCAAGACTACACCCCTCCAATAATACACATAGACACACGTGCACACACACACACACACACACACACACACACACACACAGATGCCCCTCCTTCACCTCACAAACACATGGACACTCCCACACATATACACTTATCCCTCCCCCACTGCATGCATGTGTCCATGCACATGCCAACATGCCCACACACACTCACACAAACCGAACCCATATCCTCCACACCCACCCCATGCACACACGCACACTCTCTCACACTCACCACACACACATACCCAGAAATACGTACTAACAGAAACAAACACACTCACTACCCAATAACCAAAGCCAAAAAGCATGGAAGGCTCAAAGCCCCAAGCCCTGGAAAGTAAAACTTGTTCCTCCCTATCAACTTTTTCCAACAGACAGCCTCTCCCCTCTGCCCACAGAGGAGGTTGATGGAACTGCCAAGTCAGCTCCAAAGTGAGCCTGGTAAAAAGGCCTCCACACATGCTCAACAAGCCCATGCCCCAAGCAGATGCAGTGCTAGAACTGTGTGGAGGGCCAAACATTTCTCTAATCTCTTCGGGGAGTTTGACTCTAAAGGGAGAGATAAAGCAAGTACACAATACTTCACAAAAGGACTTGGGAAAATGCATTCCAGGAGATAGCACAGTTGAGCCGGGCTCTGAAAGCTGATGTGAGGCCCAGAGACTCCTGGCTGCTGGGAGCGGGCCTATGTGTGGTTCTGGGTATCTAGCCAGGCCTCTGAGAAACAGGTAAGAACATGACAAGCAGAGGTGCCACAGGGAGGGCAGTTCAGGCAAACTGCAGAAACAAAAAAATTAGAGTATCCAGGGAGGCTGAGCAGGCACATGTGACTGAAGATTGGGATCTTCGGGGCTGATCTTGCAGGACTTTAAACTCCAAGTGAAGATTCTGACACTTGGCAAAAAAGTGAGGAGACTTTGGTGACTTGACTACAAGAGAATAGCATGGCCAAGTTCCTCTTAAGGAAGAGTAATTTGGCATTGTATGCAGAATGGTAAGAGAGAAGTGGTACTGAGACAGAATGACCCCTCAACAAGCTTAGGTGGCAGCTAATCAGTTGAAATTATTCCCACTTAGGGGAGAAGAGAAGGGCAGAGGCTGCATGAGTGAGAATGGCCTGTCCTGTTCTCCTGCCAGGGACTGGTGATGTCCAAAACTGCAGAGAGCATTGCCATTCGTGGAATGAGGGAGGTCAGGAGATGGCATGAGTTTGGTTAAAATGATGCATTTTCTTTTGTACGTGAAAGTTTGTGATACGAATAGTATATATGGGGAGAACTATTCAATTGACATTGTGCAAATTTTTAAACTCAGAAGAGAGATCAGACATGGAGATAGAGGTGGGAGTTGAAGACATGACTGTAGATGAGAAGAATAGAGAAAAGAGAAGAAAACAGGGATTGGGAGAGTAGATATAGAAGAAAGGAGGGAGGGAAAGAAGGAAGGGAGGGAGAAAAGAACACAAAGATTCATTGAACCAGGTCCTAGGGCATTGCACGTTATCCCATCTTACCCTATCAATAACACCATAAGGAAATTACTGTGATTGTTATCATCATTATTATTCTCCTTTTACAGATAAGGATAATAAGGTGCATGGAGGTTAAATAACTTGTCCAACGTAATGGAGCTAGGCAGTGATGGAGCCAGGATGGAGCCATTATGAAACCAGGTGTATCTGACCCTATTGTTCATACCCTTTCCACTAGACTAGGGATTGGCAACTACAGCCCATGGGCCAAATCTGGCCCATCTCCTGATTTTTGTAAATAAAGTTTTATTGGAACACAGCAAAGATTCATTCACTTACATATTATCTATAGCTGCTTTATGCTATAATGCAAGATTGAGTAATTGTAACAGAGACTGTACAGCCTTCAAAGTCTAAAAAATTTACTACCTGGTCCTTTACAGAATATGTTTGCCAGTCCCTGGCCTAGCCATAGGTACTTCCCATAGGCATCAATGTCAGAACTTTGGGCCATGCTTACACGTGGGGAAGGAAGGCTGAGGAACCAAAATGGAAGTTACCAGTAATAATCAGGGAGAGACACTAGGCAGATGGCAAACAGGACAAAGGAGGACATAATATCAAGAGTGTGTAGGAGGACAATTGGCCATAAACACTTTAAAGTCATAAAAAAAATGGTTGATGCTTAAGGAAAAGTGATTAGACCAGGCAACGAGCTTATGTCAGTAAATGGTGGGGACAGAAATCAGATTCTGCTACTTATGGAGTGGCTGTGAAAATGTATGAGGAGTGAGTGCAGATTAATCTTCAAGGTATTTGCTGATGAGATCAAGGGAGAAAGCCAGTAGCCTGCTGGCACAGCAGTTTTGAGGTAGTAACTTTTAAAGGAAGGGATCCAGACAGTTGAGCAGGATGGTAAGTGAAGGAGAGAAAGCCAGTGGAGAGGAAAAGAGGATCCTGAAGCTACAAATCAAGATGGATCTCTGACCATGTCCAAGGTGGTGACTGGGGGACAAGGAGGGTGGCACGGAATCCAGATCTCAGGGAGAGATACAGCTTTGCCTGCAAAGAAGGTAAGGAGAGAAAACCAAGACTGGATGAGCACCTTGGTATTTATTAGGACAATCACTTATTTTCATGATTTCATTCAGTGCTCACAATTCTGAGTTAAAAGTTCAAATTCCCATTTTGCAGGTAGAGGAAACTGAGTCTCAAGTGATTTTAGGGCAATCCTGAGATAACAATGCTGTTGAGGGACGGCTCTGGGATTCAGACCTAAAATAGGCTGACTCTAAGGACTATGCCTGTTTCACAGGCTTGAAATTGATGGGTTTGTGTCATGGGCTGATCCATTTTATCTTCATTTGTTCAACACAGGTCCTGTCTGATGGAGAAGAATCAAATCACGGAGACGTCCTCTCTTGGCAGCACACCCTTTAACAGTATCCAGGAGGAATCAGTGGCTATAAAGTCGAGACTTCCAAAGCATCCACAAGGATGACTGTGAATTGCTGCAAATGCCAGACTTCTGGTGGGTTCCAGGCTCCATCATGAGCCCAGGAGCCCTGCATCAGCAATGACATCACCGCTGCCACCCCAGCTGTTTACAAAGGGTGTGAGCAGTCATCAAGTTCTCCCACTGGGGCTTTTACAGAAGCAACGCTGCACTGGGATTAGACACCAAAAGAGAAGTGTCATCCCCTGCTGCTCCTCTTGTCAATTTCCTTTTTAAAAACTAACCATTAGACCAAGGGTGAAAGTCCAAAGGGAATCTTCGGTGAGCACATATCACTCAGTATTGTCACTACTTCTCTTTGAGTCTTTGGACAGACTGTGTGAGCCCCTGGAGGGCTCCTCCTCAATCTATTCCTTGATACTGTCTGGTGGGCACATGATGGTATATCCCAATATGTCAGTTGCAAAAGCAAAGGCATGGCCACTGCTGTGTGCGGGAGGAATATCCCCTCCTCCCTGGGGAAACACCATGCACTATTAATGCAGCCCTATCCTTTTGCACAGCCTAGCCATGCGCGAGGTTCATATTGAGATTTTAGTCAAGCGAAACCCTCTGAGCATTCTCCTGACAAGCGAGCGAGGCCTTGGTTGTGTTGTCCTTGTGTTGTTCATTTCATGACTTTCAGGACAGGGTTTTGTTTTGATCTTAAATTGCATCTGGTCAAGTGCAGCCCGAGGGCAGCGATTCCAAGGGTCAACCTTCATAGGCTAATCAAATAGATGTCCTCCACTTTGTCACTCATTAATGCCTGGCATGCCCCCACTAATTTATGTTACCCCCATTTAATTTTGTACTTTTTATTTATATTTTATCTTAAAAGTGAATATGTTTCTCATGAGCTGCCTCAGATCTTTGATGCTATAAGGTGGTTACCTAAATAAAGAAACAGATTTGGTTTCTTTGTTTTAATGTGACATAACATATTTCTGAGTCTGCAAGATCCCAGAACAATTCTCAAACTCCCAGTTTTAGTGCATCCTCTTCCCATTAGTTTCACCTGCCTTGGTGCAAATCCTGGAATTCTACACCCAGGACAGTGCCTCCAGGGAAGGAACATGTAAAACATGGTATGAAGGAGACAACACACAGATTATCTTGATATCGTGGAATCTTCTGGCATCTCTGTGCCCGGTCACCCGTCTAGTTTCTCTAATTTAGACTGGACTCAGAAACCTGAAGAGATATCATGAAAGAACATTCTAGTTAAGGCATTAAGAACAAAGATTCCTCTCCTACTCAGAGTCTTTCTCAACCACATTCACTTGTAATCTTATTGATCTTCCCAGTTGGAAATTTCTTTGTGTGCCTGAGCTGACTACATACCATGAGGGGCCAACTCCTCTTACTTGGGATTCCAAAACTAGCACAGAAGGAAAAAGTCACACATAATCAAAGTCACTCTGAAAAATTCCTTAGGAAGACAATGTGTTGGAGGTCACACAACTTCTCTTAATGTGACCAACACAGGTTTTTTTGCTTTTTTTTTTTTTTTAATTCTAGGAATGGAACCATTCTATTTCTTTGGCTGAGTACCAAATGCAATAAATAGTTGGCTTTCATTTAGCAGCAACCACATTGTTCAAAATATGCAAATCTTAAAAAACTAGGCTCATACTCAGCCCAGAGCATATGTTCATGTCTAAGAGAGAATAAAAAGAGCTGAGACTGGCTGAGCAGCAGATTCCGACCTCACACCCCACACTCACTCTGGGGAATTTCCCACACAATTTACATCTTCTCTCTCATGCTTTTGTCTGACTGTTAGTGTGAAAGCTAAATGCATATATGATGATTCTTCACAGAGAGCATTTGTTCAGCTCCTGACTTGTCTCCTCAATTAGAGGATATGCTGCTTTGGAATGAGCGTGGAATAAATCTGTGATAATAGGAATAAGGAGTGAATTAAATTTAATTCCAGCTGATTACTTACTAGCCCTTGAGTTTGCTCCCAGGGGAAAAGGAGACCCACAGAGGAGGATTTCTTTGATTTTTTTGTTGGCCACCAAGCAACTACCTTTAAGAGCTAGAACCGAGAAGGCACATGTGGACAGTGCAGGTGGAAATTGTAAAGCATTCTCTGCAGGGCAAGGCTTGACCTGCAAGGACTCTGCTCAGAGACTCCTTACAGTACAGAATTAGGGGACATGATCACTGACTGCAGTCTCAAAAATCATGGAAGCACACTTCTCCAACTGTATGTAAACTGCGCAGGGATTTTGTTAAAGATTCAGATTCAGTAGGCCTTAAGAGGGATCTGAGACCCTGCATTTCTCACAACCTCCCAGGCCATGCTTCTGCTGCTGGTCTCCATGACACTTTGAAGAGAAAGGATCTCAAGCAGCCCCATCATTTTAGAGACAACGAACCTGAAGCCCACAGGAGAAGTGGTTTTACCAAATTCAAGCCGCTGAAAAGAGATAGATCCAGATCTGGAACCCAGGTCTCCAGGATGCTAATCAAGTCCTCTTTCCCCTCCATAAGTGGCTCACTGGCTTCTCCCAAGCCCTGCTGAGCCTCAGGCAGAACAAACAAGCAAGCAAGTCAGTGACTGGGGAAGTGAGGCATGCTCACGCCACAGGTAAGTCACATACCTTCACACCTTGGGCATCAATCTGGCTGTCACATGCCTGGAAATGAGCAGGCCTCCATGCTGCTATGTGTCACTTCAAATGTCAGAGAGCTGAGTCAATGGGCACTCATCACTCAGGGTAGGGAAGGAGGAGGAATAGGAGGGGTCATATTGCCACCAGGCAAGGCTACATTGAGTTGGGCTAGGTCTGATCTGGGCTCATCTTCCCAGGAAAAAGGAGAGCTGGGCATGTGAAGCCTCTTACTATTCTCCAGGCCCATCCCGTGACCCCTCCTCCTGTTTGTTCTATAGGGGGACAGTTGAGATTTTTCAGTGACCCGAACTCAGTCCACCCTGCCACTTACAGGCCAAGCGACTTTATAGGTGGTCATCACCTAAAGGGAGATGATCAGGATATCACAATCCCAAGGGATTCAGCAGTGGCCTTCAGGACTTAAGCAACCTCCCAGACTGGCAAATATCTTAAAACATATTTCTTCTTTGTAGAAATCAGAACGTAAAGCTGTGAATCTTAAGTCATCTCCTCTTAAGTCTATGTAATACCAGGGCCTGCATCTCAACACTTGAAAGCATTCAACATAGATTTGCATTGTGCTAGTTCTGTTAGACAGTGATAATCTGGCAGAAAAACGAAACAGTAGGTGCCAACTAGTAGCTGACTGAACTTGTTTATGAGCTGAGTTGGCTTTTCCAAGACTCTCAGAAGTTTCTTGGCAGGGCAAGCACACAAAGGGTAGGAGCCAGCCAAAAAAACAAAGATAACGGCAAATCATTCCATGTTGGGGATATTGGGATGAAAGGCTAAGAATACCAGAAGATGACTATGAGCCTGGGGATGCCAATGTTTTGCTGGGTGAGCAAGTGCTTTGTACATATCCAAGGACTAAACAAATGGGATTCCAGCAGTGGTTGTCTTTGACTTTATAGCAGCCACATGGTTTCATGTTTACAGTCATTCCTTTATTCAACAAATGGTCACCTCGGTACTCATGTCAACTTGGGTCCCAAAGATTGGCCCAACAGAGAGATTCCTTAATATTTGAAGCTGGTAACTTATAGGAAAGGGAGAGGGAGATGGGTGCAGATTTCCACTGGGGCCATCTCCTCCCACCTCTCTGCAATGTCCCACACTGTGCTGGGCTGTGTGCCCCAAAACTCCCCAAATTAGCATGGAATGAAATAATTTGCATATAGACTCTATTTTACAAGTTAACAGCTTAAGATGCTGAATTTAGCCTGACTTTGCTTCCCAAAAATGGGCACCCAGTTTACAATGATCTTTCTCTCCTTTCTTGCTTCTCTTTCCCCGAACTGGCTGCTCCTGCACTAGCCCTAGCTCTCAAGAACAAACAGCCTTTATTCTTTTCACCTGACTTCACTTTTAACTCAAGTCACAGGCTTATCCCACAGTGAGGAAGGTAGAGAACCACCCCCATACTTCTCCTACCCCCAACCCAGTTCTCTTCACTAGAGCATGTCTCCAACACACACAGTCTCAGCTCAGATGTCCTCTCACCCTGATCCCATCTTTCTGACTAATCCCCTCCCCACCCCCATCAATCTGGGACTCTGTGGCCTTCCTTTCCCAAGTCCACATCTACCTCCCTGATTGCAGCTAGTCCGAATCTGAATTCTGGCCCCTGCCTGGAGCCTCTCACTCTGAAGAACTGTCCAGGGCCACAATCCCCAGCCTTAAGCCTCTGCAGTGGCCTGGGGACAATAAAGCCATGATTCTCAAAGTGCAGTCCATGGACCAGCAATATCATCCTCCCCTGGGAACTTGTCAGAAATCCAAAGTCTCCAGCAACACATAGGGTGACCGACTCATCCCAGTTTGTCCAAGACATTCCAGATTTTAGTATTGAAAGTCCTGCATCCTGAGAACCCCTCTCAGTTCTAGGCAAACCAGGATGGTTGTTCAACCTAACCCTGACCCAGACCTGCTCAATGAGCCACTCTGGGGGTGGGGCCGGCAATGTATGTTTAACAAGCCCTCCAGGGAATTCTGGGGCCCTGTCAAGTCTTAGAACTTCTTCCCAAAGAGTTTTTGATGCTGAACCTGTGCCTGCCTGAGGACTGCCCTCTGGGTGACACCTCCCCTCCACCCTCTCCCTGAGCACAGGAAAGCCAACTTTGTCCTACTGTCACCTGGAGTCCAAGGCAGACTGCACCAGCCCCAGGCAGCTCTATCAGCCATGGGGAACCTCATGTACTGGCCAGCCCACACTGTCTCAAGTCACCTACAACTGGTGTCCTGGTCGGCTAGGGGGATGGACTGGTTTTTCCTTTTTCAAGAAAATAAAGTTTCCCCTTGTTTAGGAAGAAAGTCAGATGGAAATTTTCTTGGGGAGACTGCTGGGTCTTGTGTATTGTTAGGGTCACATATTCCCAGCGGGGCCTCCAGAATGTTAGGTCAGGCCCGCTGGGGGTAGGGTGTCTGGTGTGCTATCCGATGTCACATGAAAGCTGCAAAGATTTGCACAGAAGTAAGATTAGAGAATATAGTTTATTTAGCAAGTAAATTAGAGAGAAAGTGGTGATTCATCTCCCCAAGGTGGGGGGGGGTCAAAGCTTAAGAGCACATGGCCACACCATAGCTCAAAGAGCACACGGGGCCACACCATAGCTTAGCAAGGCAGTGACAAAATGATTGTTCATGGTTGAATCTTTTTAACCATTTCCCTTGGATGTGGGAAGATCATTAAGGTAATTGGGTGGTGGTCTGCTCCATGTCATAAAGAAAGGGAAGGTAAGCACAGGTACTGATGTCAGGTGATGAACAGCAGGCAGATGGGTGGGTTAGTCACATGAGTCTTAGATCTTGAGGTCACCAGAAATTAGTATCTCATGCCCTCAGGTGGTGGGCTAGATGGGAGGAGACAAGGGGAGGGGGTTTTCCGGCAAGAGACTGTGTCAGACATTTGTAATCCACAACTCCTTGACCAAAAAGTGGTATTATCATTTCTATGACTTTGTCCTTGTCTTGCATCTAATGGAGATTTGCCGAGGGGGTAGGATAGGCTGCCGCTTGGCCTACAGTAGAATGTCTAAATGCTTTCTATTGGCTATGCTGAGGCAAAAAGTCTAAACTAAGAATAAACTAAGTTTATTCTAGGTTTCTATGGGTACCTCCTTTCATGCATGAAAAAAGGAGAGAGGAAACAGGAGAGGAGTGGGGGAGGAGAGTGAGAGGTATTAGGATAATGTGAGTGAAGGGAAAATGAAAATAAGAACGGGATGGAGAATGGTGATGGCAAAGTCATGGAAGAAAGAAAGTGAGATAGGAGTAAGTGGGGGGGAAAGGTGTTTCTCAAATTGTGGTCCTCCAGACCAGAGGCAGTAGCAGCACCTGGGACTTTGTGAGACATGCAAATTCTCAGTCTCACTCCAGACCTACTGAATCAGAAACTCTGGGGTTGGGCTCATTTGTGTGCATTTTTTTAAAGTCCTCCCAGTGATTCTGATGCAGGCTACCGTTTGAGATTTCCTGGGCTGAACAATTCGATTTCTCTTAAGCAAGCATGCTGCCCCTTGATGCTAGGTTTTCCTGATGTTTTTACCTTGGGCATGGTGACTCAGAAGAAAAGAGAGGAGAATCCCCTTAATGTGACTCTCACATATCCCACCTCTTGCTCTTGACTTCTTGAATCTGTCCATGGGGACAAATGGCTGTACTATCTCCTGTTTCCTCCCTCTCCCCTGCTTGTACCATTGGTCCTGCCAACATCAGACAGCTCTAGACTGTGCTGCTCTATCCTGGAAGGTGTTCTGGGTTGACACTCTGAGAGGCCTCTGGTGCTATGTCACTTCCTGAACTAGTCAACATCAAAACTCTCCTTTCTTATTTTTCTCTCCTATCTCCCTTGTCTTGACATAAGTTGTCTGCCAAAGAGACTGTAATCATTAAGAAATAATTAATTCATTTCTTCATGATTTATTAATCAAACACATCCATAACTGGGTATGCAAAAAGCAGAAAATAGAGTAGTATAATTTCCATTAGAGTTTTTGAAACATTTAAAACAATCCATTAGAATTTCTATAAACCCTTGGGGATCTGGGAGGAACAAATGAAACCTGAGACTTCAGATCTGAACATCCTGTGTGAACAAAGGTAGCGCAAAGAAGCAATAAACTAATGCTTATAGGCTCTTACCAGTCTCCTCCCACCCTCAGCTACTCAGGACTTTGTCCCCTATCATAAACTCATCTCCCCCCTTTTCTGGGAAGCCCCAAAGGGTATCTCACATAGGCTCACAAACATGGCTGTTACCAGTCCAATGAGGGTTGAGGGCTGGCTGCTGTTTTCCTTTCTATCCACCTTTTTCCATCCTGAAAGCCCCTACCAGATCCCACCTCCACCTCCTGCAAAATCAGTCTTCTGTCTTCACCTTTAAGGCTGTGTAGCAGTGTGGCAGAGTGGGGAGCAAACCCTTGTGCCCAGTGTTCTCCTCCAGTGCAACAATCCCTAAGCCATGCCACATGGGCTGCAGTACAATGCAAGGTGCTCGAAAATGAAAGCAAGACCTCATCTCTACAAAAAAATAGAAAAATTAGCAGGGAGTGGTGGTATGCACCTGTAGTTCCAGTTACCTAAGAGGATGAGGCAGGAGGATTGCTTGAGGCCAGGAGTTCGAGGTTATGATGAGCCATGATAGTGCCACTGCACTCCAGCCTGGGTGACAGAGTGAAACCCCGGCTCAAAAAAAAAAAAGCAAGAAAATGTTGTTGCCCATTTCTACTCACAGAGCCCTGCTCAGACAGAAATTCATGACAGAGTGGAGCTGGGAGGCAGACTGAGTGATGGAAACCATGGGTTCAGGAGCCTCTTCCCCTTCCCTGACTAAGGCTTTGCTCCTGCTTCAGGCTAGATGGTCTTGCCTCCTCTTTGCTTGGGACTCTTGTCAACCAGTGCATCTTAATGACAGAGGAGAGAAGAATTAGGACCTGGCAATGGAGCCGGGAGAGGGCTATCTCAAACAAGGTATTTTTAAAAACCTTTTTATCTTTAATATGTGTATGAATGTTACCTTTTACTCTGTGATGTATTTGTGCTTGTTCACTATGTTCCCAGATCTTCATGTAGACTTGACATCATTCTACCTGTGGGTTTACTTTCCTCCAGCACAATAATGTAGAGCCCTCAGATGGCTACACAGCATAGCTGGGAAGTAATTCTCATGACTGACAGCAATTCTCTCCTGGGCATCTCCTCAGCCTATCACACCTGGATGGCTGTCAAGTTCACCCCAGCTGGTGGCCAGGTAAGTCCATCCATGACTAAGTGCCCTCCACAGACCAAGAGGCACCATTCTTACCCAAGCTTCATGTTTTCCACATGAGAAAGCAGAGGTGAGGCCAGGTGCAGTGGCTCACACCTGTAATACCAGCACTTTGCAAAGCCAAGACAGGAGGATGGCTTGAGGCCAGGAGTCCAAGACCAGTCTAGGCAACATAGTGAGACCCCCATCTATATAAAAAAAAAAAAAAAAGGAAAACTGAGGTGTGCAATGACTCTGGGATGTAAAATGACTCACTCAAGGCCACAGGGCCTGGGCTGGAACCCACAATTTCTGACTCCTGACCTACTGTTCTCTCTGAGATTCCATTCTTCCCTGAGAGAAGACAAAGGTCAAGTGGCAAAACAAGGACCCACTCCAAGACTCAGCAAGCCAGGGGGATGAGATTGTATGCCTAGGTAACCTTGCTCTGCCTCTTGCCTCTTCTGTAGAATGGGAACATTAATGCCAGCACTGTAGACTCCAGAAGATGGTCGTGAGATGTCTACTGGGTAACATACATATGGGGCTTTGGAAAGGTATAAATATGTGACAAGGGGGGGGTGTGGCTCTTGATCCTGCTGCTGGGAAGACTGGGGTGGATCTTTGCTCATTCCACCCATCTCCTTCCTCTTGCCATGTTCATTGTACTTCAGCACACACATAAGGAGAAGTGTGGGAAGACAACTCTTAATGGTGATGGCAAATATGTGGCTAATGAACCACAGCCACCCACACATGCTTCCAATCCCAATGGAAGGCATCAACAAGGGGTCAAAGAACTGTACTGCTGGGCATCAGCATACCCTCCACCCAGGATGGCAGGAGCTGCCACCAAGCCATTAAAACTGACTCTGGAGATGAAATCATTTATCATCGCTATCACTTACAGTTGATATAAGCCAATTGTCAGGGGTGAATTATGCAGGTGAACTTGGACCAGCTGCCATAATGAACTCCTACAAATCACTCCTCCCATGTTCTATAGCACAAGTGATTCAAACTAGAAAGAGCCCTGATTAATTTCAAACTTGTTAATTAATGTAGTTCTACATTACTTGTGTAAAGCTTGTATTTTTGCTGCCCTTCATTCCAAATTCTTCTTGGTCTACTTGACATGGTGAAAGTCTTCATGCCTTTTATGCATAACTTTAAAATAGACTTGGTGGACCATGTACTAAAGAAAAAAAAAATACCCTGCTTCCCATAAACCAGCTCAGAGAAGGTCTAAGGATGGAATTAAAATATAAAAGCAAGAAAGGACAATTGAGGAGGTGGATTACTTGGAATAGGCAGTTAAATTCTTCAAATCCAAACCAACCAAGCAAGTTGAGTGGCTTGAGGCTGTGTGCATGTGAGTTACCTTATTCAAAAATAGATCCTACTCTGTATTAAAAATAGCTTTACACTTGAAGAGTTTCTAAATGTACTGTATAGAGCAGATGGAAGGGGCATGGAACTGAGGGACTAGCAAAGGAATAAGACCTTAAATCCAGAACCCTACCCTCCCCCACCAATACACACATACTTCCAATTCCCTGAATGCTGGATAAGAGGCATCAGTGAAACTCTAGCAACAAGGGTTTTAATTCGGAGTGTAGTCTAGGATTTAGCATAACATAAAACCCCGTAGTTTGGAGGAAACCCTCACAGAGTTAAAAGTTAATAGCTGACTCGTCCTCATGCAAAGTGTAATGCAAAGTTTTCTCACATTATTGCTCATGCATATCACACACACACACACACACACACACACACACACACACACACACACACACACACACATGGTTCCTCTGCCCTTGCTGGTAACCCTCCAGCTAAACATCAGAGTCAAATTAAGTAGAGAATGTTTTGTACCAAAAGTCAGACCTCGGTTCTGGTTTTCGCTCCACAACTTGCTGGCCAAATGACTTTGTCACTACTCCCTCCTCCAAGGCTCCAATTTCACCTGTAAAATGGGCTCTGATAACTCAGGTGATATCATACATGCAATAATAACTAACATCTATTGAATGCTTACTGTATTCTAGCACTTTCCATAATTTATTTCCTTTAATACTTATCATAACTTTGCAAGGTTGTTGTGATAGATGACCCAGAGAAGTTAAGAAATTTTGTCTGAGATTACAGTTAGTGACAAGTAGAGATGGGACTAGAACCAAGCAGTCTGACTCCAGAGCACTTTGAGATCTATAAAGCGCACTATAGTTGTAGGCCAAAGGTGGAAAGAGGTCTGAAGTCAGCACTTCTGAAATTGTGGTCAGAGTATCTCACTAAAATGCAGATTATTTGCTTCCTCTCCAGACCCCATATTGCTGGGTAGGAGTACCTGCATTTTAATAAGCTCAACCAAGTGATTTTTTTTTAGGAGACAAGATCTCACAATGTTGCCCAGGCTGGTACTGAATTCCTAGTTTTAAGTAATCCTCTTGCCTCAGTCTCCCAAAGTTCTGGAATTATAAGCATGAGCCATGACACCCGACCTCAACCAAGTGATTCTTATATAGATCAAATTTGAAACCCTCTGACTTAAGAGTAGGTCATAAAGATTCACTTCTCACCAAGATGAAGTAACAGGATTTACCCTTCTGCCTGAAACAACCAAAAACAAACAAACAAATAAGACTTTGAAATGGTAGTTTATACGAATGTGGACATCAGGCAATAAAATACAGCGATACATGAAAAATGGGAATTAAATGTAGTAAGCCCAACAATTGCTCCAGCTTATTGACTTGGGAGAGTTTCCAGACCATGGTACAGGGAAACGAACCTTATGTGGAGGCTGGCAGATTCCCTGAGTTGAAGAGAAGAAGCTAAGAGTCCAGGGGAAAAGAGTCAACTAGTGTCTGAAGGGCAAAATATCAGAGAGGAGAGAGCCACACAGAGAGAAATTTGTGGAGGGTCTTAAAAGACTATTCAGCAGAGAACTGATTGGTATATATATGAGGAAACTACCCAAGGCTGGGGAAAAAGTGATGGGAACAATTACAGGGGATAACACAAGGTGTTCAACAGAAGTAGAAAGAGCGCCCAATCTAACAAAACACTCGAAAAACCCACATGGTTCATGCATTAAGTATTCAGAAAGGTCTTGCCTCAATAGCACAGAATAATGACTCCTACACAAAATGCTACTATGGTTTTGCATAACAAATCTAAAAACAAAACCCAAAAGGATCAAATTATTTCCAATTAAATTAAATTAATTTAATGAGTCAAATTAGTCAAACTAATTTAACTGTATCTCAGAACAAGGCTGAAAAATATCTACAGGAATATACACATATCCAGCATCAAACAAGTTAAAATTCACAGTGTCTAGCACTCAGAAAAAAGATTACAAGGCATGCAAAGAAACAGGAAAATGTGACCCATAATGAGAAGAAAAATCAATCAGAAACATGAAGCAAACTTAGACACATCATAATGTAATTGTTCAGAATCCATAGAGAGAAAAACTTAAAAGCATAAGAGAAAAAAAGACATGTTACACACAGAGGAATGAAGGATGATAATATATTTCTCATAAAAAATAATATAAGTGATAAGACAGTGAAGCAACATCTTTAAAGTACTGAAGAGAAAAAAGAACCCACAACCAAGATATCTATTCCCAAACAAGCTGGGAAGTTGTGGACTTGAAACAATCATGCTGCTGCCATCACCCAAAACATTTATAGAATTATCATTGTTTAATACCCTACAAACCAGTTTGCAATGCATAAGGACTTCAATAACAGTAATGAAGTCCTAGTCATATATATACATATATATGAATATATATATATATATTCATTTAATCCTTACAACAATTCCCAGCAACAGTTTTATTTATTTATTTTAGAGACAGAGTTTTGCTCTGTCACCCAGGCTAGAGTGCAGTGGCACCATCATGGCTCACTGTAGCTTCAAACTCCTGAGCTCAAGAGATCCTCCTGCCTCAACCTCCTAAGTAGCTGGGATCACAGACACATGCTACCATGTCTGACTAATTTTTTGTAGAGATACAGTCATGACAAATCTTCAGATATCAGCATAGCAAAAATCAGGGATAAAGTGGGTTTTGTTAGGGAGTCCAGGTTTATGAGGAATAGCCAAGATTTTACGATCTAGGCAACCAGAGCCAGGCAGGAGCATCCTGTTATTTTGCTTAATTCCGTTCCTAGTTATAGTAGATAAATAACTTAATGATACTGGAATTGAAAAGGCTCAGTGTCAGTTCTTATTTTTACACATCTTTTCTGGACAGAAAAAAAAATGTCTCTTCATCAGTTTTATACAAATTCATTTTTAATTTTATGCCTCGACCTTAATCAAGAGTTTATCAAAGAAAGGAACATTACCCACGAGTCAATGACCCTTGGTGGGATTTTTAGAAAATGTTCTAGCATGTCATGGTTGACCATACAATTATCTTTTTTTTTTTTTTTGTCTTATTTCTGAGTAGTGGATATTTTTCCCAAATAGATCTTTCCCTGCCATAAGTCCAGGCTAGGTGCCATTCTATAGGGCTGCCACAACACCTGAGCCCACTTTTTACTTCTGTTCTTATACTGCAAATGCCTGTTTGTTTGTGATATTTGCTTTTTTAGACTATGCCCTACTGGAGGTTGGGGACCTGTGCTACTCACCTTTGGCTCTGTAAAGTTTAACACAGTGCCTTGAGTAAACATTTGTTGAGTGAATGTATCAACGAATTGTTTCCTCATATAGCCTAGGGTGGTGTTTTTTCCCATACTTGGCAGCACCAGAATTTCCAGGGCATATAGCTAATCAGCTTCCCAGATGACTTCTATAAAGTGAGGTACTGGCGGTGGCTGGTACGGGTTGGTGAGAGTGTATTCCCAGCATCTCTTCCCAACTCTGTTTTTGACAACAACACATTGGTAGTTGGAAATTGGGCATGGTGGAAATATTTACACCACAACATCAACAAACACTACAAATCAGGGCTTTTGTTTTTGAGAGCCTGTGTATCAGCACACCACAGAGTCTACTTATCTCTGGTGTAAAGACTAGTGTTAAGAGAATTGTTGACCTAAGGTGAGGTTGGCAAACTATGACCTATGGGCCAAATCTATCCTGCTACCAGATTTAGTACTGTCTATGGGATAAGAACAGAGTTTTACATTTTAAAAGGGTTGTAAAAGGAGGAGAGGGAGGAAGAGGAGAAAGGGAGAATAAGGCAGAGGAAGAGGAGGAGTGATAGAAACTATATGTGTTCTACAAAGCCTAAAATGTTTAATATCTGACCTTTTATGGAAGACATTTGCTGATCCCTGAACTAGGTAGGGAAACTCCTTAACCTCTTAAAATCACTTTGGAAAGCTTTTAATTAATCTGATGCTTGAACCTCATAATGCCTAAGGTGAGGTCTTGGGAATCTGTGTATTTTAACAGCTTCCCATGTCTCATGCTTTTTGGTCTGTGGTCCCAGGTCTCCTGGCTCCCACCCTCTCTCTCTGTTTCCCAAATTGCCTCCATTCCCATTTTCTGCCTGGTCTTAGCCGCCCTTGAGCCCCAGAGTGGGGGTCTCTTTAGGGTTGCTGTGGATCTGAAAGGCATTGTTTCACCTGGAAACAAGGGAGAAGTGTGAGTGGGACCTCAAGAGGGTACAATTCCAGCCTGAGCTGTGAGGGGGTGCTGGTAGCTGAGCTATATGTTGCTCATCTCCTCACTTCCACCCCAATGCCTTGAGTGCACCAAAGACATTGGGCAGAAATATTTCTACTTTGGGGTATGCTGGGTGGGGAGAAGTTGTTCATCACCCTCATCTGAGGCAGGGAGGAACATTTAGGAATTTGCCACCTCACTAACTACCTCAGGGAAGGAAGGGGATACAGGGTTTGGAAGATGCCCTCCTCACCTGCCATATACGTGCTTGCTCGCTTTGACATATAACCACAAAGAAACATGGTTAATTGTTTTTAAACAACATACCAGTGCCAGTAATACAACTCTGGGGACTTGGGTAGAATGTGTAATCCTGGAAGGCTGCTATTACTCAAGGAGTTGTGAAACTTCTTTGGGTACCTCTTCCAGAGCCTGCAGTAAATTATTTTGAATTTATTCTGTGTTGGTAATTTTCCTTTGAGAATAAATTACTCTTTAGAAATAACTAAAATTAAGTTGGAATCAAATGAATTGATGTAATTTGGGATTTAAAAATCCAATAATTTATACAAAATAAGGAAATTGGGTATACAGAGCTCAGTGATTAAGAGTATAGATTCTGGAGCCAGATTGTTTGAGTTGGGTCAAAGCCAAAACTCCCTAGCAGTGCAAACTTTGTAAAGTTACTTAGATGTTGTACCTTATTTTTCTCATCTATAAAATGGGGATTATACAAGTACTTACCTCCTAAAGTTGCTGAGGCTGGTCTTGAACTTCTGGTCACAAGCAATCCTCCTGCCTTGGCTTCCCAAAGTGCTGGAACTACAGGTGTGAGCCACCAATCCCAGCCAAAAGTATCTTTCAAAACCAAAGGCAAAATGAAAGTTTTTTCAGACACTGAAAAGCTGAAATAATTCGTCATTAGCAGTTTCACACTACAGGAAATAATAAAGGAATTTCCTCAGGCAGAAAAAAAAATTATAGAGGGAAATACAGATCTATACAAAGGAATGAAGACTACTCAAAAGGGTATTACATAGGTACATTTCATTGTTTCCATTTTTGCTTCAGTTGATTTATTTTGCAGGACTTAAAAGATGAGATCCTAGGTTATTTACTCAAGGCACTGTGTTAAACTTTACAGAGCCAAAGGTAGTAGCACAGATCCCTAGCCTCGAGTAGGGCATAGTCTAAAGGAGAGAATGTCGCAAACAAATAGGCATTTGCAGTATAAGAACAGAAGTAAAAAGTGGGCTCAGGTGTTGTGGCAGCCCTATAGAGTGGCACCTAGCCTGGGCTTATGGCAGGGAAAGATCTATTTGGGGAAAATATCCACCACTCAGAAATATGACAAAAAAAGATAATTGTGTGTCCAACCATGACATGCTAGAACATCTTCTAAAAATCCCACCCAAGGGTCGTCTGACTCTTGGGCAATGTTCCTTTCTTTGATAAACTCTTGATTAAGGTCGAGGCATAAAATTAAAAATGAACTTGTATAAAACTGATGAAGAGACATTTTCTTCCTGTCCAGAAAAGATGTGTAAAAATAAAAACTGACACTGAGTCTTTTCAATTCCAGTATCATTAAGTTATTTATCTACCATAACCAGGAACAAAATTAAGCAAAAAAAAGGATGCTCCTGCGTGACTCTGGTTGCCTACATTATAAAACTATGCTGATATCTGAAGATTTGTCATGACCTTTAGTGTTATGACAACAATATGAGAAAGATGATTTTTTCACCATGAAAAGGTTGATGTAAACTTGATAAGTTTGGTCATTTTGCAGTTTTAGGGGTTTGTTTTGTTTTGCTTTGCTTTGTTTTATGCTCATTGTGTTTTGAATTTGGCAAGCCAGCCCTTCTGAAAAGTCTGACTCCCTGGAGCTCTTTGAAGGTAAACTTTTTCTTTCATTTCCTAAACGCTGCCATATCTGAGTCTTTAAGATGATGTCAAAGGTTACTTTTTATTGCCCAGTTGGATATTAACCAGTTTTACACTGAATTTTGTAGTCTTATTTCAGGATCCCTTTTTCTTTTGAATGTATGCATATTAGTCCCAGTTTCTCATACCTTCAGTGAACGGGCTATTTTCTTTCTGCTGATTCTCTCATGTATCAGTTAATTTCAGCTATGTAACAAACTACTCCAAAACTTAGTCGCTTAAAACTGGAAGCATTTCTTTGGTTCATGATTTTGTGTACTGGGAAGTTCTGAGGTGGAATGACTATTGGGCTTGCTTAACCATCTATAATTAGCTGGCAGGATGCTTGGCGACTCAGTGCTCTAAAATGCCCTCACATTTCTGGTGACTGGCCAGCTGCTGACCAGAGCAAGAGGAACAGCCAGGTCTTGCATCTCTTGTCACCCAGCAGGCTAGCCCAGGATGTTTACATGCTAGTTGATAGGTTCCAAGAACAAGAGCAAAGGCAAGAACCAACTTACAAGTACTTTTTGAGTCTCTGTTTATATTTCATTGGTTATGTCCCATTAGTCAAACCATATCACATGGCCAAGCAGGGTGGGAAGTTGTAGACACACAAAGATGTGGATAAACTAGGGACTATCACTGTAACAATTCACCACATCTCACTCACGAGTTGAATAAAAGGTTGGCACTTACTAACAAAATACTTTGAGAATTATGTTTTGAGGGGCAAGGCACAGTGGCTCATGCCTGTAATCCCAGCACTGGGAGGCTAAGGCAGGAGGATTGCTTGAGCCCAGGAGTTCGAGACCAGTCGGGGCAACATAGTGAGACTTCATCTCTACAATCAATCAATAAAAGAGAGAATTTTGCCTTGATAGGATGAAGAGATGACCAAGGGAAACCCTGTAAAAAGAAAGGGGTGAGAAATGTGAAGGGGCAGTGAAGGAAGAGTATTCCCAGCAGAGGGAAAAGCATGTGCTAAGTTCTAGAAGTAGGACAGCCACACCACTCAGAAAGCTGTTTACTGCAGCTGGGACAAAAAGAAAAGCAAGTATTCTTGATTTAAAATTTATTTTATTCAAATGTGCTTTTATTTAAACACAAAGAGGCAAGCTATCAGTGACCAGACCATTGTAACATGAAACTTAAACTGTTTTTTTTTTTTTCCTTTTGCTACTTTTCTTTGATCCACTAAAAAGGTTGGGAGATTAAGACCTGCCCATCCTGGAAGAAGGGCGATCTGGCCTTTGGTTGATTTAGGATCAGGTCTAATGGGCCATCATGTTCTGCAAAGAAAGAACAAGAAGGAGAGAAGTGAAAGGACTTGCCTCTGGAGAAAGGAAGGATTTCTCAGACATGGAAAAGGAGACCTAGACAGAAGGGAAGAGAGGAGAAAGTTTGTTGTAAGAGAAGATTGACAGAGAACTGGGTGATGGTCTCAGGGAATTTATCCAAGAAGGGGAAGGGTATGCAGTTAGGAAGATCAGAGCAGGGGGATGACCTAACAAAAGACCAGCAAGAAATGTCTTGTTTTAAGGTGCATGGGCTCCTGCCTGTACTGGGTCCCACACAAGCTCTTCCTCCTATTGGGGCCTGTGAGGACTTCACCCTGACAACAATCCAGCATCCAGCAATTTGCCCAGTGGCCTCTTTCCTTGGTTCCTAGCTGCACATCCCACCTGAAAACCCCACTGTCTATGAGGGGAGACTCCCCGCAAAACACCCAGAATTCTCTTTTGGAGGATGGGCCCCTTGTAGTACAGGCTTCCCCCACTAGGTAAGTGTTCTAGGAGCCCATAGCATGAGTGTACAAGCTAGCATTGCTGTGAGAGGCTGCATTCAGCTTCCGTGAATTTTTTTTGGAGATTCTTTCAACACGTTTGCCCATTTCATGGCGAGTTATTTAAAAGTGCACCTGCCCATACTGTGCTGAGTGTTCAGCAGTTTTTGACCAAAACTGATATAACTCTCATGGCCTACCCTCCCTATTCACCCAATCTTGCCACAAACGACTTTTTTTTTCCCCAGGGATTAAAAAAAAAATCCTCAGAGGAAAATAGTTTGCCAACGTGGAAAAGGTGAAACAAAAAACAGCAGAAGCACTAAAAGTCATCAAAATTGATGAGTTCAAAACTCTTTTAAGCAGTGGAGAAAGTGTCTCAATAGGTGTGTTGCATCAAACAGAGAGTACTTTCCCTTTTTTTTTTTTTTTTTTTTTGAGTCGGAGTCTCACTTTTGCCCAGGCTGGAGTGCAGTGGCATGCCCACAGCCACCGCAGCCTCGACCTACTGGGCTCAGGCGATCCTTCCACCTCAGCCTTCCAAGTAGCTGTAACTACAGGCATGCGTCACCATGCCTGGCTAATTTTTTTTATTTATTGTAGAGATGAGGTCTCACCAAGTTGCCCAGACTGGTCTTGAACCTGTGGGCTCAGGCAATCCTCTCACCTTGGCCTCCCAAAGTACTGAGATTAGAGGCATGAGCCGCCGCGCCTAGCCTTGGAGAGTACTTTCAAGGTGACTGAAGTTTAAACATGTAAGCGTAAATTTCTTGGGATCCCCCCTTGTCTGTTCCCATAAGGCTACAAAAAAGGACAGCTGGGAACCTGGTCTGCTGGTGAGACTGTAGAGTGTGAGGAGTCACCTCCCTCAAATCGTATTCTCTCAGGCCTGGAGGAGTGAAGGTAAGGTGGTGAAAGCACCTGAGCTCCCTGCCATAGAAGTTTTTATATGAAAGCATGGACCAGTTCAAACACCCAGTCTCCTCCCCAGAGGCAAACATTGTTCACTGTTTCATGTGCATTGTTCCGGAAAAGCTTGTTTGTGTTTACACCAACTGACCCATAACATCTACAACTGTGTTTTCAAACAGCTAGAAAAAAAGAGGGGGGGAAAAGGAACAAGTAACCTAGATTCTTATAAGAAAACCTGATACAAGTAGCTGGGTTGGTCCCATGAAAATACTGAGTTGTTTTATGCAAAGTAACTTGTACACAGGGGTGAGTTTCAAAGGCAGAGGGAATGAATGATTTAGCTTAGTTGCCAAAGTCACACTCCCTTAATTGCGAAAGAAAAAGTGTCAGTCAGCTTTTACAATTACCCTCCTTGACATCTACATCTCGCTCTCCTGATCACAGAAAGGAAAGAAAGCTAAAGTGACTTGCAAAGAGTGGGCCCCTGGGAGCAGAAAATGAGATTCTCCCCTTAAAAGCAAGAGGGGAGGGAGGAGCAGGGAAGGCCAGATTGACAGAAAGAGCAGCTCAAGAGCTAATTAAGTCTGCAGAGGAGCCAAACAGGCCTCCCCTCTGGTTCACTGCCAGCAAGCAAAGCTTTTTGATGTTGCTCTGAAATCTTAGCAGGCAGGGCCAACTTCAGGTCCAAGAAGAAAGGTTTTTATTATGACAGCCAGAAATATCAAGAGGGGGGAACAGAAGAAGGAGCCATGGGTAGAATGCAAACCACCATCTGACTGTGCAGAGATGGTGTTAGAAGGGCATTTAAACTCTAACTCTAATATCTAAATGATTATTTTTGTAAGTTATTTTATTTTTTAAAGACAAGGCCTCACTCTGTCACCCAGGCTGAGTGTGGTGGCAGATCACAGCCCCAAACTCTTAGGCTCAAGTGATCCTTCTGCCCCAGTCTCCAAGTATCTAGGACTCCAAGCTTGCACCACCACGTTCAGAAATTTTAGTAAATAATTTTATTTTAACCAAAAGGGTCAGGAAATTTTCATCAAAAGAGATCTTAGCCATCTGTGCCATGAATCGGCACCACCTAGTGTCGGCTTCTGGAGAATTACAAGCACAGGCATCCCTGACTCTGGCTGGTCCTGAGAAGCTAAATCACTCAGCTGCAGTAGTTGCCTGTCAGCTTTTCTTTTACTAGGACTTTGCTGTAATTACACAACCCCCTCTGACCTCCTTTTTTGGTCTCTACAAAGGGCTAACACACAAAAAAAATGTTAATAATCTTTTCTTGCACTCATATATCCTTTCTGAATATACAAAGCACTTTCACACATACGACCTCAAAACTATGGGTAGGAGGTGGGAAGGAAGGTGTAATTATCTTTATTTTACCAAAGAAAAAAATAAAATAAAAACCAGAAAGACAAAGTAACCTTCTCAAGGTCAAAGACAGTTTAATGACGGAGCCAGTGCCAAAGCCTTCAGGCTCCAAATTCAGTGTGGTTTCTCCTAATTCTCACTAAAAGTTCTCCATGCATACCTCACAGGGGATTAAAGCAGTGGACCACAGCCCTCTCTACAATTAGAGTCACCTTGGAGCTGCAGAAACATACCAGTGCCCTGATCCTGCATCCAAAGACTGATTCCACTTGTGTACAGTGATACCTGCACACCAGTGTTTTATAAAGCTCTCCAGATGGGGCTAATCCGCAGCCAGGGTTGAAAACCACTGTTAAAGAAATAAAACAGAAGGATTTAGAGTCATTATGCTTATGTCTCAGAGAGCTGTATTGCCACTAAAATACCATGCACACAAGAGACCATCTCAAATGTCGTGGACAAAGAATCCAGAACTGTCCCTTGATCTTCATCTCTTCAACACACAGAGACACACACACACACACAAAGACACACATGGACACACACACAAACACAGATGCACACATACACACACAGAGACATAGACACACACACACCTGACAATTTTACACTGTATGAGGGGCACATTCTGTTTTTCTCGACTAGGACTCTCCCTCTTCTAAATAGTCCATGCCCAAAACTAAATGGGAGTTTTGCAGGTCCCTCCTCTCTCCCTCCAGAACAACAAATCTCCTTTGTGTTTGTTGAACACTGTCCATCACTCTGGAAAAATGTCAGAACTCAGGAAAATACTGGGGGCGGGGGAGCCAAAAAAACAGAATTATATTTTGTAGGGCAGGCTCCTTGTAGTACAGGGTTCCTCTGCTAGGAAAGTGTTGTAGGAACCCATTGGCATCAGTGTACCAGCTGGTGTTGTTGTGAGAGTCTGCATTTGGCTTCAGTGAATTTTTTTTTTTAGAGTCTTTCATCACATTGGCCCATTTCATGATGGGCGATTTAGGAGCACACCTGCCTACACCCCTCTGAGTGCTCAGCAGTTTTTGACCAAAATCGGCATGACTCCCATGCCCTACCCTCCCTATTCATCCGATCTCACCCCAAGCCATTTTTGTTTGTTTATCCCGATGCAAAAAGTCCTCAAAAAGAAACATTTTGCCAATGTGGAAGAGGTGAAACAAAAAACACCAAAAGCACTAAAAGGCATCGAAATTAATGAGCTCAAAAATTGTTTTAGCAGTGGGAAAAAAAGCCTCCATAGGTGTATTGCATCAAACAGAGAGTAATTTGAAAGTGACTGAAGTTTAAACATATAAGAATAAATACACAGTTCTTAAATAGATTCCGGTTTTTTTAGAGTCCTCCCTCATAACTCCCAAGCCCCAGTTCCCATTCCCTTTATCTCTGATCAGAGGACTACAACACCTAGAATGATCTCAGGTCAACCAGCTCACGCTGCTCAGGAAAAGTTTCCCCACAAAGTTGTCCGCACAGAAAACTGGAACAACTGGATTTCCTGAACTTCAAGTTTTTCTCATGCAAGTCACACAGTGTTTTCTGTATTCGGCAAAGATTGGGTTAAAATCCACAGTCAGACATCTGCCTTTCTCCCCAGACTTGTCTGGTCAGACCCTCTCCCCCATTTCCCCTTAGGTCAAGCTGGAGCTGTCCCTGGCTATACCTGCATTTAAGCCACTGATGCTGGAGTTTAGGGAGGTAGCTGTATGTTCAAATTCAGGGTCACCTCCACACTCGAGCTAGGAGATTGCACCTGCACCAAGGCTGCAGGACCCCTGGGCATGAGTACAAGGCATCCATGCATTCATTCCACAGACATTTATCAAGCACATACTATGTGCCAGACTCTGGGTCTATAACAGCAGACCAGACACAATCATGGAAGTTCCATTCTGGTTGAATGAACAGACAGAAAGCAAGATAAATAACAATAGACAACACACACACACACATATCAGCTAGTGATTTATGCTAAGGGAAAAAAAAGGTAAGAGAAAGACAGGATGAAGAGCTGGAATTTAAGGTCGAACGGGAGAGAAGGTACCATCTGAGTAAAGGCAGTGAGGAGGTGGAGTGTAGATGTCTGGGAGAACAGACGAGCAGGTGGAAAGGTCCTGAGGTGGCAGTGGGCCCGGAGTGTGCTGGAAAGAGTAAGTAGATGAAGTCAGAGGGAAGGGGTAGAGGAAACAGATCAGTAAGACCTTCTGGCTTTTACTTTGAGGGAGTTGGGACCACTGGGGAGAGATATGCAGAGGTAAAGGGGAAATGCAAAGGAGAGAAAAACAAAGGGCAGAAGGAAACCATGCAGAGAACTATCTCTGAGAGAAAAGCACCACCCACCCCTTATGGTGCTCGTGCATCTCTCTCTCTCTCTCTCTCCTTCTGCTTCATTTCTGGTTGGCCAGAGACCTCAGAATGTCAAGCAGGCTTTGCTGCATCTCCTTGTGGTGGCAACATTCATCACTGCCAGGAGGTACCTGGCTATATCCATAGCTAGATTCAGCCACACACTCTGGCCTTTCCTCTGATGTGCTAATTGCTGTTGGATGTTGGAAGGAGACACAAGTCCTGGAAGTAAAGGGGCTGAGGGGTCTTTGCTGGCCTGGCTGGAGTGCCCAATGTTGGGTTCCACCCACTGAGAGATCAGAGGAAGGTCAGGGAGGGCTTCACCCTACACCAGCCTCTTAACAGGGCCTCAGCCACACCCAATTCTAAGTGGCCGAGGGGCAAAAAAAGAATATTAGCTCCGAAAAGTCACTCCCCATCCATCTGCTTCGTCCAGAACGGAGAGATGGATTCAAGGCCCAACCCTTCTGGCAGTGTGCCATGTTTGCTGACCCACAACTTCCATACCCAGTGACATTTTATAAGGTCACCCAGGCCAGAAAGGGGAAAGTGGGGACAAACCACTGACTGGGGCCAACACATCTAACTGGGCCAGGGGTAGAAACAGATGCTACAAAGTAGACAAGCCTTAAAAGCATCATGCTAAGTGAAAGAATCCAGGCACAAAAAGTCACAGATTATATGAAATATCCAGAATAGGCAAATCCATAGAGACAGAGAGCAGATCAGTGGTTGCAGGGAGCTAGGGAGATTAGGAAGAATAATGAACAATTCTGCTATCTTCTATTCACTAAGGTGGGCTCTCCACTGGAAGTGAGGAAAATATCTTAAAACTAGGGAGAGCTAATGGTCACTGCTGTTGATGCAGAATCTTGGCCTTGTAGGAAAATACAGGCCCAGTTATGCACCCTCAGGCAGTGGACAGGGACATATGATGTGACTGAGAGCAGCAATGGGGCCTGGTTGGCCTGGCTTCCTGGGTACAGGGAGTGGGGCTGTGTCCTTTGGGCAGCAAGGTCTCAGGAGTAGAGACTCTTCCTTTCCTGGAGCTGGCATTCACTGCCTGATTAAACTGACCCTTTAACAAGACTGGGAAAATGCCACAAAAGAGCCTGCTGAGTGCTCATTTCTGATGCAGGCCAGATTCTACCTGGGGAGAGGTGCCGCTTTGGGGCCAGGCTTTGCCAGAGATCTACTGAAGGAGGAAGGTAGTCAGGACGGTGAAGAATCTAAGGACCATTTCTTCTAAGAGGAAAGGCCAAAAGAACCGTGAGGTCTTAGCCAGACCAGAGAAAAGTTCAGGGAGGCCATGGGTGACGTCTTTGACCATCAAGACACCAAAAAGAAATTAGATTAATTCTACATGGACCCAGACAATAGAATTAGGACAAATGAGTGGGGATTAGAAAGTGAAGGCTTTATTCAGTACTAAAAAAAGGCTCTAAGAACTTAAGATCTGTGAGCAGGGAGGCAGCTTACCCCATATATTAATGGTGTCTCTGGAGAAAATGAAAATGTGCTCCCCTGGCAAGACCACTCACAAAAAAAAGCACTCCTTTCAGCCAATGCATCCCTGAGCTAGGGACCAGGTTTGTGAGCTGAGCTCAGGTCTATACTGGCCACAAGCCACACAACCTGGGTAAGCATCCCTGTGACCATAGTGGACTATCCTGCAAGCAGAGAGTTCAGTATGTTCTAGTTACTATGACTGCTTAACAAATCACTCCAAATCCCAGTGGCTTGAAACAATAACATCATTTATTTTGCCCACAAATCTGCAAATGGGACAGGGCTCAGCAGGAATAGCTTGTCTCTGCTCCACTAAGCGTTAGCTGGGGCAGCTTGGAGACTGAGGGCTGGAATCATTTGAAGGCTCACTCTCTCAGGTTCCTGATGGTGGATGCTGCCTGTTGGCTGAGAGACGCAAGCCAGGGCCTCTGCCAGAACACGCACACATGGCCTTTCCATGTGGCTCGAGCTTCCTCACAACATGGTGGCTGTATTCCAACAAAAGCAAGTGTTTCAAGAGAGAAAGAGCTGGGCAGAAGCTGCATTACCTTTTAGGACTAGCCTTGGAAGCCCCATGGCACATCTTCTGCTATCTTCTATTCACTAAGGCATAGACTCCACTTCCAAACTAAGGGAGTGACAAAGCTTTAGAAGCATGTGTGGGACTAGAGATATTGTAGTGGCCATTTTTTGGAAAATATAATCTGCCACATAGGAGGGGACAATGTGATTACCTATGCAACTAAGTATACACATGAGGGGGCAGCTACTGCTCAAACTGCCCCACAAAGCCAGGTCCCTGAGATAAAAATGCTGTTTTTCCCAATAGGCTAGTACTGCAGGGGCCAGAGCCCCACTAAAGCATTCAGTACTAAGGAGCCTCTTCCATCCTATGGAGAGGCCTTCAAGTCTCCAGCAATCCCCTAACACATGCTGTAAGTTCTCATTCAGAAGAATGGGCACTCTGCAGAAACATATTATAGATGCATCCTGATACCTCCATACCTGTTCCCAAAGGGTGAATTTTGTCTATTCACAGTAGCAAAAACATGGAACCAACCATGCTGCCTATCGAAGCTGGACTGGATTTTTTAAAATGTGGTACATATACACAATGGAATATTATACAGCCATAAAGGAAGACAAATATATGGACTTCGCAGTAACTTGGATGGATTTAAAGTCTATCATACTCAGTGATCTACCACAGAAACAAAGAACAGAGTACCATATGTTCTCACTCATAAGCAAACCTTGAACAATTATCATATTACTATAAGAAAGGGATTGGCAGTAGTGGGAAACTGCCAGGGAGGGGCACACCTCATCAACAAGGGTACTTGCATAATGAACATTTGTATACCTAACCCTGAATTGTACCCCACATTTTTAAAATTAAAAAAAAAAATTTTTAAAGGGTGGACTTTGGAGTTAGCCCAAACTGGATTCAAATCCTGTTCCACTGCTGTGTGTCTTTGGGAAAGCTATTTGATTACTCTGAGCCTCAGTTTCCTTAGCCAGTAAAACGTGTAAGGTACAGAACTGTTGTGAGGATGAAATGTACAGTACCTTGCATCAGAGCTCTGATGTGGTCAAGTATGACATTGAGAATGGTGCTGTTGGCGGGACTCCTGCAGAGAGGAAGGCTGGCAGCACTTGGGCATGCAGCTGTCACATTGGCCCTCTAGATCCAGTCCTGAAAACTCTGCCCCACCCCCTGCCATGCCCAGGCCACACCACATCCAAGTAGCGGTTCACCCAGATGCAGTATCCCTGGACTAGGAGCCCTCTGTTCCAATAGGTCTCCCTTCCCAGCGGTCCCATCGCTGAGCTAAGGGGAGCTGAGGAAACTAACAGGATTAGGCTAATGAAGTCATGGCCAGGATGGTCTGTCTGTTTCTTAGATTCCTGCATTCTCCAGTTGGTGATTAAGAGGAAGGCCCTGCAGGATGCAATGTAATTGAATCTCCCCGGAAGCCAGCTAAGTCATGGAGAAGTTAAATGCATGTCCCAAGATCACAAAGCCAGTCAGGCTGCTATCTGAGCTCTTCAGGGACAGTTCTAGGATGTGGGGAAGTGTTAGACCTTTGGAGATGTCCTGGATTAGAAGGCTACTTCTACCAACTGGTAGTGAGCTCCTGGCAGCTGCTTTAGTAAGAACCACAGATGGAAAGCCAGCCCCTTTTCCCCAGTGTTGCTGGGCAGGAGAGGCCCCAAGCTAGAAAGTATGAGGCTTGGTGCCCTAACTGAGAGGGACTACAGGAAGAGTCTTGGAGGTGGGGGTGGCCTGGAGGAGGGTCCTTTAGCTGAGCTGCTGGGGGGATGGGGATGAGAAGGGTGGGGTGGTAGCATGACTGGATGACACAAAGGACTCTAGAATCCCACCTCTGCCATTTACTAGCTAGTGACTTGGGCAGGATATTAACTGTTGTGCCTCAGTTTTCTCAACTGTAAAATGAGGATGATAAAAATTACTTATTTCACTGGTTTGTAGTAAATGTTTAAAAAATAAGACTGGAAATAGTGGCTCATGCCTGTAATCCCAGTACTTTGGGAAGCCAAGGTTAGAGGATTGCTTTAGTCCAGGAGTTCAAGACCAGCTTGGACAACATAGCAAGACCTCATGTCTGCAAAAAAATAAATATAAAAAATAGCCAGGCACAATGGCATATGTCTATAGTCCCAGTGACTCAGGAAGCTGAGGAAGGAGGATCCCCTGAGCCCAGGAGGTAGAAATTGTGGTGAGCCATGGTCATACCACTGTACTCCAGCCTGGGTGATGGAGTGAGACACCCCAACTCAAAAAAATAAAATAAAATAAATATTAATTTACATCAAGCCCCAGTCAATTGCTTGTGGCTGCGCTCCTCTCTTGGCTACTGGGCTCCCAGGGGCCTTGCCAAAGCAACAGCCCACAAGGATCCAGGTTGCTCTTTATGCCTTTCTCAGAACCGGACAGGGAAACAGTAGAAACATTAGTTGCTCATGTCGGGCACTTCATGGGGATATGTGATAAGTTCTTACCGTGTTCCAGATGCTAAGCTAGATATTTACTTATAAAATCTACTGTATACTTCATGACATCCAGGGTAAGTGAATGTTCTTTGGAAACAGGCTCAGAGACTTAGGAAGGTAAGGACCCTATCCAGAGTCTCATACTTATAGCCAGTGCGTGACAGGGCTGACATTTGAACCTAGGTCATTGTGACTCCAATGTTCATGTTCTTGCCTTTAACTGATGGCAGTCTTAAGTTTCAGGAGAGAATTGATAGGAGAGTGGCTGAAGAGATTCGTATTCCTCTTTGCCAAGAAAGCACAGGTGCCTTAAGACAGGAAGAACAGCATTACACACTACTTATGTGCAATTTAGGTCTGCATTGCTTCTCTTTCTTTTCTTCTTATCAGTGTTGACCCAGGCATCTGCATATTCTTTATAATACTGCTTGCATTACTCTGCCTATAGTAGACCATACATTTCTAGTGGCATCACAGAGGGAACCAAAATATTAAGGCAAGCAGTCTGTAATAAATGAAGATCTGGTTTGCAATGAGGAAAGCATGAAAAGCAAAAGGGACTTGCTGGCTCCACTAATAGTTAACACAAGTTTTCTCATCCTCAGCACTATTGACATTTTGTGCCAGATAATTCTTTATTGAGAGTGACTATGCATTGCAGGCTATGTAGCACTCCTGGTCTCTATTTACTAGATACCAATAGCACACACACCTCCCTCCCATTGCTAGTTGTGACAACCAAAAATGTCTGCACACATTGCCATATGCCCCCTCGAGGGCAATAGTGGTTGAAAGTCAATGTGTTAAATTTCAACACTATCCTGTAAATTCTAACCAATGCAATCAGACAAGAAAATGAACTAAAGTTAATTCACTTCCTTACATAATTACCAAATTGAAATTCTGACAGATTAAAGAATTTAAATTTTACAAAGAATTGAAGAATTAAAAGATATAGGTGAATATTTATCTGACCCTATGGTCTAAAATTAAGACTTCTGTAAATCGAAAACACCATAAATAAAAGATAAAATGTAATATGATATATTCTATATGACATGTATAGCACATATGAATACATGATTTAGGCTACATTCTATAGGACATATAAAGGATTAATAATTCTACATTATGGCCAGGCTCGGTGGCTCAGTCTGTAATCCCTCACTTTGGGAGGCCGAGGTGAGTGAAATGCCTGAGCCCACGGGTTCAAGACCTGCCTGGGCAACTTGGTGAGACCTCATCTCTACAATAAAAATCAAAAAATTAGCCGAGCATGTAGTTTCAGCTACTTGGAAGACTGAGGTGGAATGATCGCCGGAGCCCAGTAGGTCAAGGCTGCAGTGGCCGGGAGCAGCCACTGTGTCTGGGTGACAGAGTGAGACTCCAACTCAAAAAATAATAATAATAATAATTCTACATCATAAATAACTTCTACAAGTGAAAAAATAAATAATAATAATAATTCCATATTATAAATAACTTCCACAAGTGAAAAAATAAAAAGCAAAGAATATGAACTAGTTACCTACAAAAGTAGAAAAGCAAGGAGAAGTACATTAATAATGCTATGTCCACAAAGGTGAATACCACATAGTCTGTTCAAGGGATATGTAGACAGGATTTTTCAAACTGGCCTTTTCTGAGTCCAAGTGGTTTCTTGAGGTATTTCAGTTGTGTCTGGTGGGAGGGTACCAGGGCACAAAAGCAGGTAACAGATATGCAGCTTCCTCCCTATTTCAATCAGCTCTACTTTTCTCTGTTTTCCTATTAGTCTTCTTGAAAAACTCCCTTCCGGAGCTAAAAAGAACTTGCGAAACACCATTGTAGTATAGTTTTGTAACAGGAAGAACACGGGTTTGGGATCAAACAGATCTAGTTATCTACTTCTGTCACTAGTTATTATCCTAGTTCTGTCTGTGACATTGGGCAAGATACTTTCTCCCTCTGTGCCTCGGTCTTCCTGTCTGTAAAACAGAAATAATAATGGTTCCTACCTTATCACTGTTGTTGTGAGAATGGAAGTAATATGTGTGAAGCACACAGAGCTTGACACATAATAAGCAAGAGTGAAGGTTATCTATGATGATATTTGCAATAAAATGAAATGCAAAAATGCCCACAGACACACTGAACAAAGATACGCATATAATCATATATGTGGCAAGGAATACATGGATTGTGCATGAGAGAGAATGTATATATAAAAGCTAGCACTTGTTTTTGCTAAGAGGTAGAATTATCGGTGACTCAGAGATAACCTTTTGCTTCCTCTCCCAAAATCGGTGACTCAGAGATAACCTTTTGCTTCCTCCACCGAAAGCACTTATACAGATTGCTAAAGCCCTGCATCTCTGTCTGTAAGGAAGGCCAGCTGATATTGACCCACATTCCTTTTGTAATGTCCCCACAACCTCAACAAAGCTCGACTTCACCTCTAGCCTCTTTGAGAGGTAGAACTGATATAATCTTCAGCACTCATCTTGACCACAAGTGATGGACATTTAGGAGATCTTCAGCACTCATCTTGCCCACAAGTGATATATTGGTGTCAATATGATATATTTTGAGATCACTTAAACCCAACAAAAAAATTATTCTCCTGGGAGTTGTTGGAAGGAAGCTGTACATAACAAGATGGCAGGCTCTCATAAGCTCTGAGGACAAATATGTCCAAAATGGGGTAGGTATGAGATTGCTAAATGCGTCAGCTACTTCTGTCTCTTTTGATATAAATGCTTCAGCTTATTATGGGATATCCTGGATTTTGTGGTAGGAAAGAGTAGAGCAGGAAAGGGATTTCAGAATGTGAGAAAGGGCATGGCCCATATTAAACTATCTCAGACTTATCTCTCTGGAGCTGCATTTGGGACTACATTATCTGGAAGCCATCAAGAGGGCAATGAAATGTCCTAAGAGTCTTCAAATCAGGCTGACCCCTGTCACATCCACCCCAGGAACATAACTACTGATGGATGTGTGGATGCATATGCTCTCCAGGGCATGGGGGAGGGGAAGGGAATCCATGCCATGTGTCCAGGTCTAGTGCAGAACTGTCCATCGGAACTCTCTGGGAGATATATGATCTGTATCTGTGCTGTTCCATATGGCAGCCACTGACCACAGGCTGCTAGTGAGCTCTTGAAATGAGGTTCATGGGATTTGATGGATTTTTAAATTTTTTTTCATGTTAACGAATATATATTTAAATAGCTGTGTATAGCTCATGGCTACGTTATGGGGCAACTGAGCATAGTGGTTAAAAAGAAGTCAGACGCTGGATCCTGCCTGGGTCTGAATTGCAGCTACTCTCCTATTCACTTGGGACAAGTTAATTTAACCTCTGTGCTTGCTTTTCTGAATCTGTAAGACGGAAAGAATATCAGTACCTCAGCTTCTCTTCAGATTTACGTGAATTTCTACATGCATGGTACTTGTAACAGCTCATAGGAAGTCTTCTCTATGCTATTGTGTTGAATTTTCTCCATTTGCCCCTTCTGGTTCACTCGCCACTCCTCTCTCTGCTCGTGTTCCAAGAGATTGACCTTTAGGGAATACACTAATGGCTTTCATGCCCTTGGGCTTCCAGCTGGCTGCAGCCAAGCACTGAAGAACTGACAGGACAGGGAAAGACGAGATAGAGGTCAGGGTGTTTATTTCCTGCTCCCTCTCCACCTTGTTTCCATGTTCTATCTCTTCACTCAAGGACACAGCCCATGTTGGACAGCCATCTCCTTAAACAATCAAATTCCAGTTTCCACTCCGTCTCCTCACCTGCAGGGCCTGGAGGTGGTAGGGACTGGCTCCCAGTTGTTGTCAGGCATGGTGGGTGCTTCACTGAAGCTCTTGCCCGGTTTCTCTTCATCCTGCCTTCACCTTGGAAAATAGTCCTTTACTAGACTCTCCTCAGTGGCTCCATTTGAGGGTGCTTTCCATTTTCTGCCAGATCCTGACAGGGGTTATTGTTATGCACATTGTCATTATTTCACCACCACCCCACTACATCCCACCCAAACAGCAAGGCAGAGTATGCAGGGGCCTTCCAGATTTCCCCGGGCTGATGGACTTTCTCTTTGAGACGCGTCCTTAGGTCTTGTTCTCTAATCTCGGATGGTTGGCTTGGGACCTTTAGAAGTGAGAAGATGATCATCAGTCAGAAGAAAATATGTTTTCACCACAAGAATCCCTGTCCCCAGAGGACAAACGGATGCACTTCATTAGCCAGCCAAAGTCACAGAACATTCTAATTGCTGCTTTCCTGCACTTTGCATAGGGATACTGAAAGCCTGGATCCATTTTCTTGGTTCCAGTGGGAACAGTGCTCTCCTCACTCCCGCCATCCTGCCTGCTTGTCACACCCTTACCCATAGCCATCACTGAGGACAGATGGGGGTTAACTATATCTCTCCAAAGAAGAAACAAGCTATGTCTCTGCTCACACCAGGCCTCCTTGGCTGGAATGATCAAGCAAAAGGCCTAGGTCAAACGTTGGTTGCTAGGTGCTTGGGACAGGGGCCAAGAGTCGACTTAAAAGAAACTAAGAAGAAAGTTGGAATGGCAGCTTTGAGACATGAGGTAATTAATGCACTGTGTCAACAAATATTTACTGTGTACAACCCATGTATATGAGGGTTCATACTTGCAAGTGGCAAACAGAAGTCAACTCTTGTAGATTTAAGAAGAAAAGTAATTAATTGAGAGGCTATCAATGAGTCCCAGAATGGCCACAAATAGTGAAGAATCAAATTCTGAAAATGAGCAGTTTACAGGGAGGATATACAAAGATCATTCCAAAGAGCTAGCCACCCATGCCTGCCATGTGAATACTGGGGTCCCCAACTCACTCCATTCATGGTTGCCTCTGGGAACTGAACGTTGCAGATGCCACCACCGATACATTCTCCATCAGTTATAGGCTGAAAGAGGTCATTTTGGTTATATTAGAATAGTCTGGCCAGGCTCAGTGGCTCAGCCCGTAATCCCAGCACTTTGGGAGGCCGAGGCAAGTGGACTGCCTGAGCCTGCAGGTTCAAGACCAGCCTGGGCAACTTGGTGGGATCTCGTCTCTACAATAAATCAAAATTAGCCAGGTGCGGTAGTGCATGCCTGTAGTTCCAGCTATTTGGAAAGCTTAGGCGGAAGGATCGCCGGAACCCAGTAGGTTGACACTGGATTGGATTGAGCATGCCACTGCACTCCAGACTGGGCAACGGAGTGAGACTCCAACTCAAAAAAAAAAGAAAAAGAATAGTCATTTAGAAAAGTCTGAAAAACTTATATTCTTTTGTAGCTGAGTTGGACTAAACATAAAAGCTGCTTGGATTCAAAAGTGTACATTTTTTCTATTCACCCACTCCTAGCACAGCCTTGCCTGATGGGCCAATCTTATCAAGTATGCCATTGTTGATGCTGAAGAAGAAACAGCTGGGCAAGCCAAGCCACCTAATGATTAGGAGAATGGACCAAGGACAACAGGAGTGTGTCTGAAAGCTTGGAGTGGGTTTTGCCCGACTCCCCTCCATCTGTGAACCAAAGGACATCAGACTGTTATAGGCCAGGACTCTGGGTAAAAATAATTGTTACAATTATGTTTTCCCCTCCATTCAAATATTGCAACTGTCTGCCTCTTCCTCTAAAATACTGTAAAAGAACATATTGTAAATTCCAACATGTTATCTAAAATGTCAACATGACCGGGAGACTTTGTGTCACATCAGTGGTCATGTATCAAAAACTGTTAATGTAAATCCTGAGTCATGGTAAAACTGCACATAGGCTTCAAACTCGGGGTGGGTAAAAGGCTATGAATTTGGGGTATAAATACTGGAATTAATCAGTGTTGCTTTGAGCGAGGTTGTTTTGGCAATGATGTCAACCTGTCTCCCTATTACCTGGTTATAGAAATTAAACACTCCATTTTCTCTCAGTCTCTGCCTCTTGTATTTTAATTAGCCATGTGGGATAGCAATTGATGTATTGGATTGGGCCATAATACCCCTGCTTTGGGTCACTAGATCCTGATTCAAAGTCCCAGGTAGGTGAGACTGCTTGGCTGAGACTAGGCCATGTGCCATGTCCCCTGTGCCAGGGGAATGGGAAAGCCATACCTGAACCTTTTGGGTTCTATGGGGAAATGAGTTTTGTCTCCCATCAAGATGATATGGCAAGGGATTCCCAAAACATAAGACAGGGGTGAAATGCTGGACAGGTGTTATAACAGGGTAGACACGGAAGGACAGTACAGCCAGTAGCTTGGAGGACCTGGCAGTCTCAAGAGCAGTGAGTCTCAGATATTCACATATGCATGCATAAGAATCACCTGGGTAGTTAAGAAACACAGATCCACCACACCAATTCCAAACTGATTCAATAGGCCTATGGCAGGGTCTGGAAATATACATGATTCTAAGGCAGGTGGTCCCAACACAAGATTCTCTGAGGGCACAGAGAAGGTGCGGTGCGGACCTATTCCAAAGAGATGAACTGAGCCTTGAAGAATGAGGTGGGGGGGATAGGGAAAAAGGGAAGGAGTACAACCCAGGCAGAGAGAATGGGATGAAACACCAGAGCGAGACCCAGTGTAGGAGACTGAAAGGAACTCAAGGAAAAGAGACTTACAAGAACCTAAACTAGTAGGCACCAGGTGCAGTGGCTCACATCTGTAATCCCAGCACTCTGGGAGGCTGAGGTGGGAGGATTGCTTGAGCCCAGAAGTGTGAAACCAATCTAACAACATAGCGAGGCTTCATCTCTACAAAAAATCAAAAAATTAGCTGGGCAGGGTGGTGTGCACCTTTTGTCCCAGCTACTTAGGAGGTTAAGGCTGAAAGATTGCCTAAGCACAGGAAGTCAAGGCTGCAGTGAGCCATGATCATGTTACTGCATACTCCAGCCTGAGTGATACATCAACTCAAAAAAAAAAAAGAATCTAAAAGAGTGGGAACAGGTAGGGCCTGCAAGGTAAGTAGGGACTGGATTGCCAAGGAGCCTTCTATACCACTACAAAGGAGTTGGGCTCTATCATTTAAGCCAATATTTGTCAAACAGATCATGAACCACTAGCAGATTATGAGTCCCACTACATCACGGATGTAGTGGATCCTTGGCCAGCAATTTTAAAGAGTGGTATACAGTAGAAACTCAGGTAAGTATTGATTCTGTCATTTTACTTCTGTTATATAAATAAATATATTATAAAATAAGTTGCAGCGTAAAATAAATTTCTTGTGGTGAGTCAAGTTGACAAAAGTCTGAAAGCCATGCCACAGGCAGCAAGGTGCTGGTGCTGTTTGAAGCTTTTTTTTTCCTTCAAGTTTTTAATTTTTTTGTCTTCAAGTTTTTAATTTTTTTTTAAGTTTTAAAACAGAATTTATTAGGGGGTTGTGGGGAGGCATGCCTGGAAGTTTTTTAAGCAGTGAGGATAGGATCAGATTTGCAACATGCAGAGATCCCGCTGGTGCTGGCTAGATGGACATGGTGTACAAGACCGGAGGGAAGAGAGCTTTCAAAGAGGCCAAATTTCAGCAGTGCTTCTGGGAATGGAGAGGAAAGTGACAGGCTAAAAAGGTAAAGTCAGCACAAATTTACTGGAGGGTTGGAGGAGGAGAAGGAAAGGAAGGGCTGCCCTGTGCCCAGTGTTTGTGATCAGGAGGACAGTGCCATTCCCTCTGCAGGGAAACAGGAAGGGGAGGTGTATTTGGCTTCCGAGGGAAGCAGACCCGGTGGAGAGAAAGAATGGAGGGCTGGATATTATATCAGTATTATGGAACCCCAAGGGGGTTTGGCCAGAGGATAGCCTGAGCCGTGAGGCATCTGCCCTAAGGTAAGCCCATCTGACACTTTCTTCCAGGATTGCAGCCTTGAGCAGAGACACACAGGACCAGTTCATTCTGCAGGTTTGCCTTGAAATCATGTTTCTGCTCTGAAGGGTCCTTTCTGAGAACTAGTCCTTCAGTGTTCTACTAAATCTGTGAGCTTATTTATGCCCTTCACATAACCTATCCTTTTTTGATTAACTTAGCCAAAGCCAATTTCTTACCACCAGAAAAAGAAAGTCATTTGCCTACCACTTAGACTAATAAAGAACCCTGACTGATAAGTAGCACCCACTCTGTTGACCTTATGCACTCTGTGTGGGTATTAATGAGGTAAAATTTCAAAGTGTTCTGCAAACTACTGAGTGCTTGGACAGGTGAAAAGAATTAGAACTGGACACCACCATCATCTCCCTTAGGTCCTTAGGACGCCATTCACTGATTCGCGCACTTGTGAAGTACTTTTGCTGTAAACCTTCAGTGAGGTACCGTGGTGCTGACTCAGCTAGTAAAAGTCCAGAGATGGATGCCACCAGTACTGAGACCACCAACATGCTGAGCTGCTAGCCACAGTCAGCTGCAATCTAGGACCCCCCTTCACAGATGAGGGAGTATTTGTGACGGCCGTGAAAAAAATTCAGGTGGAATTTGGATTGAGATGGGCCAGAAGACGAGAGGCAAATGGTGGCCAGGCAGTGGGACAGGCATAAGCAATGTCCCAGAAAAAGCAATTCTTACCAGCCTACTCAGTCACGGCAAACAACCTGACATTTCTTGTGGCTTGTACAAGAGAAACGGGGCTGTGGCTGGGTACTCCCTGTAGGAGCAGAAGGCTCAGCTTAAGGGGATATAAAAATCATGGCACAGACTTGAGCTCATTCATAACGGGGTCACTTAGGAACTGATCTAGGGGGCTTAAAACCTTTCCAGTTAGAGGGAAGGGAACAGAGTAGATGTGTGGCTCACAAATAGGTATTGGGCATCTTTTCTTCAAAGTCCTCTCTGACCCCACCAGCAGGACAAGGACAGGTGTCTCTTCTGTGTTCCCATCACCTCTGTGCTTCCCTGGAGGGTAATCATCCCTTCCTTATCTGTTTCATAAATGTCAAATGAGTGAATGAGGGGTCCTTCCTTCTGCCAACCAACCCCAACACCCCTCTTACCGTCTTCCCTCTGACATATCAGACCCAAATGCTATATATGCCTCAGCCCCGCCCCTCAGTTTGCCCCCTTGGTTTCTTCCCCTTGGAGCTGTGTGCAGAGCTCTTGTTTACCCTGTAGATAAGGAGAGCCCAGGTCTGGTCAAAATGAAGCGAGCACAGCTTGGTCATGAACCAGGCAGTAGTGGAATATCCCCAACCTGGCCCCATGCCTGGCGGGCTCCAGTGCTCTGCTGGCACACAATGGAAACTCCTGGGGACAGAAGCACTCCTTACCCAGCTTCAGCCTGGAGGATCTACCCCTTCCCTTGGATGAAAGGATAAGTGCAGGCACCCGCCTGGAGCCTTCCACCTCATCACTCTATCAAACTCCTTCAGGGTCTGAACAGGAGTCAGCAAACTTTCTGGAAAGTGCCAGATAATGAATGTGTCAAACTTTGCAGACCAGATGGCCTCTGACACAACTGCTCAGTTCTGCCCTTGTAGCAAGAAAGCAGTGCAGATAACAAGACAATAATGGGCGGGGCTGTGTGTTCCAATAAGCCTTTATTTATAACAACAGGTGGCTGGCCTGATTTGGCTAGAGAGCACTAATTTAGAACATGAAGTAGACCCACTAGGTGCCCACAGAGTCCACCCCACCCCTGCCCCCAGGACAAAGAGTTCTACAGCAGTGGTTCCCAAGGTGGGGGGCAATTCCCCATAGAGGACATTTGGCAACATCTGGAGACATTTCTGGTTGTCACATCTAGGAGATGGTTACTACTGGCATCTAATGGGTAGAGGCCAGGAATGTTACTCAACATCCTACAATGCACAGTACAGCCCCACATAAGGTGTTGTCCAGCCCCAAATGTCCATAGTGCCCAGGTTAAAACTACTCTAAAGCAGTAGTTCTCAAAGTGGGGTCATTATCATCTGTGAAACTGTTCGAGTTGCAAATCATTTATTCTCCCTCCAACCCCCACTGAATCAGGAACTCTGGCAGTGGGGCCCAGCAATCTGTGTTTTGACAGGCCTTCCAAATCATTCTGATGCTCACTAAAACTTGAGAACCACTGCTGCAAAGAGACCAAGAGAGGCTGAGGAAAAGGTAGATAAGGAAGGCAGGGTGGGCTAACTCTAAAGCCTGCCATATGCCAGGCTCTGAGCTGGAAGGTGGTGGTAGGTGGGGGGGTGGGGAGGCACCTTCAATGCAATAAGATAATTAGGATACACAGAGCAGGTAGAGTCGGGGAGGTGTTAAGAGGGCCAGCCCCAGACAGAGGATCCAGGCAAGACTCCTAAGAGGGAGCTCAGCTGAGCCTAAAGAAGGAAGAGAGGATGGTCAGACCAAGAGGGATGGGGGTGGAGGATTTGTCTGGTTAGGGAGAACAGAACAGGGTGGTGTGCAAAGGCAAATAAACCTGAGAGAGAGAGAGAGAGAGAGAGAGAGAGAGAGAGAGACACTAATCTGGGAAAATGTAGGGTGTCCAGCACATCTCTAAGAGACCAGGGGAGCTGGGGGCTGGGGATGAAGTCAGACAGGGTGACAAAAGCCAGAATAGAAGAATACTTGTCGGTCAAGCAGCCCACAGTGGTTCTCAGACCTGCCTCAACCCAAGAATCAGCTGGAGAGCTATTAAAAAAAAAACAAACCAATACCACAATCTTATTCAAGATCCCCTGAGTCAGAAAGGAGTCAGGGAGACCTGGAGGGTATCAGTGTTGTTAGAGCTCCCAGGTGATTCTCATGGACAGCTAGGGTTGAGGGCTCCTGAGTTAAAGTTGAAACTGAGGGAAGAGGAAAGACATTCAGAAGAAGCAATATGTACCCATTATTTCATCTGATTCCCATGCTACTTCCTTTTATCAACAGAATAATCAAGGCTCAGAGAAACAAACTGACTTAAGTCACAGATCTAGTTGGTGAGAGGACCCAAGATCAGATACTCAGAAGATAAAGAGCCCAGGGCAGGCAGAAAGAGTCCAACAGAGCTCCTGTGTTCAGTTGCAGGGGAGCTTGGTGACATTTCAGCCTTGGGTTGCAGGGACATGATGGAGAAAGGAATAAGGAGGTCTTGACATATCCAACCAAGGAGTGAACAGCTGGGCTTGCAGAGAGCTGGACTCTGGTGAGTTACCATTCACAAATCTTCTCCCAAGCAGCACAAAACTCAGCATCTACTCTCTCCCTGAGCCCTTGCCTCTCTCTCTACAGCTTGGACCTTAGCACACTTCATATTTTGGTGAGTCTGTTTCAGTTTTGCTACCACAATGCTGCCCTGGGTGATGACACCTAATGGGCCATTGGAAGATCTTTGCAGTTTGCAAAGATATTTCATTCAGCAGTAAGAGGCCTCGAACGTGCTGGCTGTGAGCTCAGACAGGGTTTATGCGGCATTCAGCTTTCCAGTGTGAGAGATAGGAATGTAAAGAGATAGTGCCATCCAAGGGTAGACCCAAAGGGCACAGATAGATCAGGAAGAGGAGCCACCAAGTGTGTATCTAGTCTCAGAAAGCTGCTGGGAGGAGAAGAACTTCAAAAAGAAAGAGCAGGACCCCCAGATGGAAGCGGGGGAGGGGAAGAAATGCATCTGGGAGCGGCTTATTAACTCCTGTTAAAAGAAAAACTTAGACAAATTTAACAGAGCTTAGTGGAACAAAGAATGGTTTGCAAGTCAGGCAGCCTCCAGAACCAAAATAGGTTCAGAACAACTTCAGATCTGCCACGTGGTCAGATAACACCTATGCACAGAAAAAGGAAAGTGACTTTCAGGAAACAGAAGTGAGGTACAGAAACAGCTGGATTGGTTACAGCTCAGCACCTGCCCCATTTGGACATAGTTGAAACAGTTAGTTCCCTCTGATTGGCCAAAACTCTGTGACTGGTACAAGAGTTGGTTACAGTCTGTTTATACATCCAAATAGGTTACAGTTCAACGTGTATGGAGAAACCTTAAGAACAAATTTAACATATGAAAGAGGTAGTTTTAACTTACTCCTCATAACAAACAAGAAAAGTAGGGTTGGCTATCATCTCCATTTTATGGATCAGGAAAGTAAGGCTCAGAAAGGTTATTAGGTAACTTACCCAAAGTCATACAGCAAGAACATGGCAAACTAAGACTCAAATTCCTCAGGAAGGAGCCCATGCCTTCTGCTGGAAGCACAGAAGTGACTAGAAATCAGGAGGGGACTTGGAGCCTGGTTTCCACCCCAGGAGCCCATAGTAGAAGAGAAGACAGTCATCCATTTACAGCTCTAGCCAGAATATCTCCAACATCCCTCATCATTCGGTGCTCCCCCCCACCTCCTTTCCCACCTTAATTCCTACAATGTCTCCTTGAGAGGAAGATCAGCGAGACAATTATTCCAACTGTCATATAAACATAACCCTGGGAGGTGAGAATTCTTGTCTAAGTCTTTTCTCGGTGAGGAACTTAGCAGGGGACTCCAAGATAACCACTCATATTCTTATCACCAACCCCTACCTGCCCCTGCTGATATTCTATACTAGAAAATACTTATTTGAACAGTCTCCCTGGCTTTACCTTCGGTTGGATTTCAAGAGTGAACCAAAGATTGGTTTCTTTGCGATTTAATTAAAACGTATATTCTTGCTGGTTAATAAAGACAAGTTTCACCACCATTCACACCTTTTCCTGTGCTCTTTTCCAGTCTTTTGAGGGTCCCGCCCCCCATGGATGCCAAGAGTGCCCAGCCCAGGGAGTGGTAAGCACAGCTGCCAGAAAATCAGTGGCAGTGTATCTGGGCACATTCTTCACTTCTCAGAGTTCCACATTCCTCATCTGTAAAATGGTCCAGTTCCATTTTTCTAAGCTAATTAATGCAGAAACAAAAAATCAAATTCCACATGTTCTTACTTATAAGTGAGAGCTAAATACTGAGTACACACAGACACAAAAATGAGAACAAGACACTGGGAACTCCTAAAGGGAGAAAGGTTGAAAAACCACCTATTGGGTGCCTTATTCACTATTTGGGTTCAGTAGAAGCTCACACTTCACCATCACCCAATATATCCATGTAACATATGAGGGAGGACTCCTCTCCCAAAAAATAGAATTCATTTATTTTTAAAAGGTGTATTTATTCTTACATGTTTAAATTTCAGTCACCTTCCAAGTACCCTTCGTTTGATGTAATACATCTATCAAGCTGCTTTTTCCACTACTCAAAACAGTTTTTGAACTCGTCAATTTTGATGCCTTTTAGTGCTTCTGCTGTTTTTTGTTTCACCTCTTCCACATCAGCAAAACATTTCCCTTTGAGGACTTTTCTCACCTAGGGAAACAAAAAACAATATCTCTCAGGGTGGACATCCAGTGAATAGGGAGGGTAGGGCATGGGGTCATGCTGTTTTTGGTCAAAAACTGGTGAATACTCAGCACCATGTGGGCATGTGCACTCATAAATCACCCATCATGAAATGGGCAAATGCGTTGAAAGAACCTCCAAAAAATTAACTGAAGTTGAACAATAATGCCTCTGACAATAATGCCAGCCGACACGCTGATGCCAATAGGTTCCTTGAAGACATAGTGGGGAAAGTCTGTTCTACAAGGGGATTTGCACAATGGGAAAATACACACACACACACACACACACACACACACACACACATATATATATAAAATAATTCTTATTTCTGGGGGGTCCCCCCATACATACACACATAGGCCAGTTACAGTTCTTTGCAGACTGTATGGATGGTGCTAAAGACCCCCACACATGAGCACACAAGAATGGTTGCTCCTCCCTTGCTCCATCCTCCATCACAGATGGTCTGGTGATTTCTCCTATGTTCTTGTACTTGATCGAATATTCATAGTAGTCGTGAGCTTTTCTATGAGTGTATGGTTTTCCCAACCAAATAAACTCTGGAATTCAAAATCTGTGTTTTAAATCACCTGCTGTGGTACAGTGTATTGGGCACATGTCTCAACCAACTCGGTATTTCCAGAGACTTATAAATATTAGAGGGTCAGTAGAGACACAAAATATATCTAGTGAGTGAGTGAGTGGAGTAAGTGAGTGAGTGAGGGAGTGAGTAAGTGAGTGAGTGAGGGAGTGAGTATGTGAGGAGTGAGTGAGTGAGTGAGTGAGTGAATTTAGCCCCCATGTAGCTCTTCCTGAGAGGGCAAACTCAGGACACCTCCTCCCAGCATCCTTTTCAGGGCCTTCACAGCACAGAGCTCTGATTAATGGCCCCAGTGGAGTTGGCAGAGGCCAGGCTGCTGTCCCCCAGAGAGCAGGGCCCAGGAGCCCACCAGAGTAAACACTGACACAGTGTCCACATGAGAACAGCAGGTCTCTTTGTTTCCTCTGCTCTTTGTCTGCAGTCTGTGCACCCTGGGGCTGCTATGAGCCATGTGCCGTTGCTAGGGAACCACCTCACTGAGTATCCAGGGAAGGAGGACCTGTGGTCACTGGGGTTCAGGAACCCATGCCTGCTTCCTGCTGCTAAGTGGCCCCTGCAGGGATTAGACTAGATAAGACCTCACATGGGCCGTCCACTGCACTAACTTTTTCCTAGGCCTGATAGAATGTATGAACTGGATGAAGTTAGATGCTCAGTTTCACCTGGAAAGAAACAATGGCTGCCAGTCCCTCCACTATGAGGACAGAGAGCAGTGGGTGTCCCATCTTGTGTAGTGAGGAATGTAATGTCCAAGCCACAGAGAGAGTGGGAGGAATTACTGTGTAATTCCTAAGGGAAGTGGACAAATGTTTTCCCCCTCTCTCTTTTCAGAACTACTGAAATCAGTGATTTTCCACCAGGGGTGATTTTGACTCTCCCTCCTCCCCATGGACATTTGGCCATGTCTGTGACATTTTTTATTGTCATGACTTGGGGATCCTACTGGTTTCTAGTGAGTAGAAGCCAGTGATGCTGCTTAAACATCTAACAATGCACAGAATGGCAACCCACTGCAAAGAAACACCCAGTCCAAAATGCCAAGTGCTGAGGCTGAGAAATCCTTACCTTAATAACTGCATGGGCCGGATTCGGTGGCTCAGCCTGTAATCCCGTGCCTTTGGGAGACTGAGGTGAGTGGATTGCCTGAGCCCGCGGGTTCGAGACCCGCCTGGGCAGCGAGACCTCATCTCTACAATAAATCAAAAAATCAGCCGGGCGTGGTAGCGCGCGCCTGTAGTTCCAGCTACTTGGAAGGCTGAGGTGGAAGGATCGCCGGAGCCCAGCAGGTCGAGGCTGCAGTGGGCCAGGAGCGGCCACTGCACTCCAGTCTGGGTGACAGAGTGAGACTCCAACTCAAAAACAAATAAAAAAAATAACTGCGTGGATGTGTGCATGCATCCAGCATGTGAATGTCCTATAAAGTACAGGTACCATGTGCTCTGTATCTCTCTCCTTGTATGCCCAGAACCACAGTCAATATGGGACAGGGATGGGGCAGAGAAGGAGAGGGAAAGGGAAAAGAACATTTATTGAGCACCTACTATGTGCCAGGAACCACACTAGAGTAGAAAGTACACATGCTGGGCTAATCCCAGCACTTTGGGAGGCTGAGGCGAGTGAATTGCCTGAGCCCACAGGTTTGAGACCAGCCTGGGCAACTTGGCGAGACCTCATCTCCACAATAAAAAAAAAAAAAAATCAAAAATTAGCCAGGCATGGTAGAACGTGCCTGTAGTTCCAGCTACTTAGAAGGCTGAGGCAGAAGGATCGCCAGAGCCCAGCAGGTTGACACTGGGGTGGCCGGGAGCATGCCAGTGCACTCCAGCCTGGGCAACGGAGTGAGACTCAACTCAAAAAGAAAAAGAAAAGAAAAAGAAAGCACAGAAACCAAGAATCTGAGACATCAATTCTATTGAGCAGGGTGGGAAAATTGTAACCCCCATCACGTGTGAAGTCCCTTTTCCCCTAACGGGGTTTGTATAAAAATTCAAGGTGGGTGGCAGATTCCATGGTGCCAGAAGAACAGGGTTAAGGGTAGCCTTGGACCATAGTGCTTACCATGGCTGTCATCTAACATGCCATCTGTCAATAAGTGCAATCCTCCCTCGTCTGGCTGCCAAGCACTGATTCAGCACGCAATCTCAGAAGTGGATCACCACAGAATGAATTCTCAACCCCTAGGGGCCCCTGCTGCTCTCCAGCCTCCCCAGGCACCGACAAACACCTCCCCTGCTAGAGGCTGCGTGGAAGAGGAACAGAGGGGCCTCCACTCACCAAATAATAATACCTCCAAGCATGTCTCAGATTCGGAGAAGCAAACATTGTTTCCAATCACCCTCAACCTCTTCACCACAAGTCTCTACATCCCAGACAAAGCCTGGGTGTGCATCCCCACCTGGAAACATCTGCTTTCTTCTCTGCAACTCCCTGAGGTAAAGGGGTTCTTCCCTGGTATATACAGATTCCTTCCAAACACCTATAGTACTGAAGACAGGACAAAACACCACTAAATATCTTTATAATTACCTTCAAGGAGTCTGTGTATAGTTAGCACCACAGTGAATATGGGACACAGATGGAGAAGAGATAGGGAGGGGAAGGGAAAAGAACATTTATTGAGTGTCTACCATAACTATTTTTATAACTATCTTCATAAAATATCTTTATAAATAGTTCCACCATCAGGAAACTTGTTGTTGTTTTTCAAATATTTACAACAACCTAAGGTGGAGGCATTATTATTCCCATTGAATAATAATAAACTGATGATGAAGAAACTGATGCTTCAGATACTGAAGGGACTTGTCTAAGGACATTGTTGCAGGTTGGATTCCCTGGAAGGCAAACCTTGAGACAAAGTTCTGCGTTCAGGACTGTTAGGAAAAATAAGTACAGACGCAGAGGGGAAAATTAAGCTGCCATGCTGTCTCTACAAAGGTCTTAGTCAACCCTGTGGGGAGTTGTGGAGGAAAGCTGGCTCTTTGGAATTGTCCCTAGTTGGATAGAAGGAACCAGAACTTTACAGTCAGGCTTTGATCAGTCACTGAATACAGGCTGCCCCTGGAAGGAGGCATGACCCTGGGCCAGGCAGTTTTTTACAAGTGAGGCAATCCAGGGCCGACGACTGAGCGCCACCTCTGGTGGCACTCCCAGCAGCTGAGCCAATGAGTCTTTCAATCCTAAAGAGGGACCTGGGTGCAGTCTCAGCCACTATCACAGTCACCTCACTAATAAAAAACAGAGCTGGCATTGTGTTCCAGATCCTCGGGTCACCCCTTTTCTTTGCCATCAAGTCTCTGTCTTCATCCCCTGATTTACATGGGGGCCAAGAGGTCCCAGGAAAAGGACTCAAGTAACCTCCATGATTGGAGTTCTAGCTGGACTAGAACCTAGCTGTAAGTGTGAGGACTGGACAAGAGAAGTCCAGTTGCAGGGCTTGGGGGTGGTACAGCTCCAGGGTCCAGAAAGGAACAGAACTTGCTTCTGGTCACTGGACAGATCACCTGTAATACCCTCGGACCTGGTAGTCTGACCTGGCCTCTCTCAATTCTCTCACCCTCCAATCCCTTCAGACTCCTGAGAATCCTAGCTGGTTCCATCTCATCGCTGCAGGACTCAGAGCCTAGAATGTACATAATCATGAGATTTCAGCACTGGAAATTAGTGATCTTCAAACCAGGAGTTGAGACCCAGGTACACAGTGGGTTCTCATTAACATATGAGTAACTTGTTTGGAGACCCAAAGCTAGTGGAGGTAGAGGTGAGACTAGAACCTGGGTCTCCTAACTCCCAGGTCCTGGTATTGGGTGCCTCACCATACTGCTGCAGGTTCCAAGGCAGAAGACAGTGCTGCTTTACAGGCACTGTGTCTCACTTTCCTTTGTCCACAGCCTCGTGTACTCTTCAGACAGTATGCACTTTTTCCTGGGCTTGCAAGAATTTTGAACCCCTTTGTTCTGTTAATTTTTCCAGTCTTCTCCCTAGGAAGCTTTTCCAGATGCCTTCCCCACTCCCGACTAGATCAGTTTCTACTCCCACTCCCCTTTTATTCTCTCATGGTATCCTATATTGATCCATCATGCATATTACTATGGTAGTTAAAGCAGTTATGCAATTGCTCATTCAAGTCTGTCTCATTAGACAGTGGGACCAAAGCTGTCTTGTCCACCAGTGTGTCCCTCACCACCCAGACTGGATAAACTAATGAAGAGTGTCTTCTGTATTGTAGTGTTCTCCATGTCTTAATCACAGGTATCCTGACTTCTTAGACAAAGGCCAAATGCCTCAAAGGCACTTGATGAGGTCTAATGAGTCTCTTGTGTCCATCCCTTCCCCGACCCCTACCTCCTCAGCACCTAGTCCAATGTCAAGCACAGAGTGAGTAGTCAACACCAGGTTGATGACTGATTGATGATTGCTTGCTGCCTGGGCTTCACAACACCCCTGCTAGGAAAAGAAGTGAGGGATTCTTGGGCTTCTGCAGAGACTGAAGGGCAGGAGCCTACGAAAGTTCTGGACTGGGCCTCCAGGCAGCAAGAAGGAAATTAGCTCAAATCACATTAACATGGTTCTCAGGAAATGCCTGCTGAATTAGAGATTCCAGCCACAGCAGCAGCCTCTTTCTAATAGGACATTAATGCTCATTCTGAGCAATTACTGTATTTATGATTGTTTCTTAATGTTCAGGTTCTGGAGCCCTGAGAGGAAAGGGCCTTGTGCTTCCAGTAACCAGCTCCCCACTGTAAGAGCAGAGGAATGAGCAAGGGAAATGCTCCCAGCCAGACCAGGGAGCCAGTGCCCCAGACAGCCTGGGGAAGGGGCCAGGGGCTCCACGCTCATGTGCCTGGCTTACCTGACCTGCTCATACCCCTGGGGCCTTGCCAACAGTGGGCTGACATAGGCAGAGCCAGAAAGGTCTCCAAGCATGAGACAACCTCACTGATGCTTCTCAACTGCTCCCTGCACCATTATGCAGCCTAAGGCGGTGCCTGCTAAGTACTCCTAACAGCATCCAGCACTGCTCCCAGCAGAACACTTATCAGACTCATCATTTTGATTCTAATAGAATCTCCCCCTTGATTATTAGAGTAATTAAGGTTCACTGCAAAAATAAAGCAAAGTATAAAAGAAGTCAACAGGTCACATTTCCACAGCACCCAGAGGCCATAGTTCTGTAACATTTTCCAGTGCATAAGTACACAAAAAGATATGTAAATACTAGTTTTTTTAAAAAAGGAGCCACTCCAATCACCTCCAATTTGGTAACAACAGGGTGAGTACACATTATCATAACTGCTTTTGCCATTGTCTGCCTTTCTCAGTGAGATGTCACCTCAGCAGCCAGCCAATGCTCACTGTTGCTTATTGGCAGAGCACCCAGCACATGGCAGTCACCCACAAATACTAGCTGGCTAGATGCATGTCACATTGGATGCTTTGGGTTTCAAGTGACCCAATTAAAGTAACCAATGAAGTAGCCAATTAAAACTGGCTAAAGGAATGCAATAGTTAAAAAATCTTGGATGTTCAGAAATAATTCCAGCTTCAAAAGAGACTTGGCTCAGTAATCCAAACCACATCATCCAGGACCTAATCACTCTCTTCCTCTCTCCCTCTCCTGCTGTGTGTGAATCCTTGTGGTGGCCCAAAACATCCAGGTGGACAAGATCTCCTGTCCTCATACTACTTGGTCCAGAGAAGAGCCAACCACTCTCTCATTATCCTAAATAGGGGTTTATGCCTTTTTTCTGGAGCCCATCCCAGCAGCCAAGGGGATAGCTAGATCTGGGGGTGGGATCAGTCCTACTCTAGCCCCATAGGAGGGAATGGAGAAGGGAAAGGAACATACAGATGCCCACTAGCAACAAATGATGGATGGGAACATAGACGGATGAATGGAAGAGTGAATTAGTACTGAGGAGAGCAGCAAAAGGAGCTGGACCAGTCCAGGTTCTCTCTTAGGAATTTGATCGGGTTGATAGTATTATCACTACGGAGCACAACAGAAAAGGAAGAGAGTCTGAGAACCAGAAGATGGGCAGAATGGTCAGAAGAGAAAAACAGAACAGAGGGAGTGAGGAAACCAGTCAGTGGCCTGAGAACAAGGTGGCATTGAAGTAGCTGAGGCACATCAATGATGGAATTGTACAGCAAAAATCCATGGGTTCCTATTTCTAATGACCCCAAGAGAATGTGCATGTGTCACCTCCAGGCACCATGAATCACACCATACTGGGTTCTGCATTCAAGAATCCACTCTCGTCCTGTTCTGGGATTTTTGTCTTCTGTTTTTGCCTGTGGAATTCTTATAATAACCACTACCATCCCCACTCCCATTTTACTTGTTTCTTGAGCTACCCAGAGTGGTTCTTTCTTCCTTCCAACCAAAGAAGCTAACTGAATAAAATGTCTTCATTAATTTGACTAAGCACAATATTAGGGAATGAAGTTGTTGGACCCGTAGAACTAGTTATTGAAGGAAATTTTGACTTCTCAGTTGATTAGCAATTAGCGACAGCTGCTTAATCTAACCTAGGTTCCCCACCTCAGAGTTAAGAGTTAAGTTGAGCTGGGTTTGGTGGCTCAGCCTGTAATCCCAGCACTTTGGGAGGCCGAGGCGAGTGGATTGCCTGAGCCTGAGGGTTCGAGAGCTGCCTGGGCAACTTGGCGAGACCTCGTCTCTACAATAAATCAAAAACTAGCCGGGCGTGGTAGCACGCACCCGTAGTTCCAGCTACCTGGAAGGCTGAGGCGGAAGGATCGCCTGAGCTCAGCAGGTCGAGGCTGCGGTGGCCGGGAGCATGCCACTGCACTCCAGTCTGGGTGACAGAGTGAAACTCCAACTCAAAAAAAGGAAAGAGTTAAGCTGACATTTACTGAAGGCTTGCCATGGAATGTGCATTTTCTAAACTTTTCAAATATATCCACTCATCTCAAGAAGGTACAGCTTCCTTCATGCATCCATTTCAGCTGGGATTCAAACCCATGTAGTCCAGTTCTAGAGTCTGTGTTCTTAGCTATTATGTTCTCAGGCTCTCAGTATAAGCTACCCTTTCTAATATAGCCTAGATCTGTGGTAGTTTCAAATCTCTTTCTTTCAGTTAATATAAGAATCCAGGGCTGGGCTCGGTGGCTCAGCCTGTAATCCCGCACCTTTGGGAGGCTGAGGTGAGTGGATTGCCTGAGCCCACAGGTTCGAGACCCGCCTGGGCAGCGAGACCTCATCTCTACAATAAATCAAAAAATCAGCCGGGCGTGGTAGCGCATGCCTGTAATTCCGGCTACTCGGAAGGCTGAGGTGAAAGGATCGCCGGAGCCCAGCAGGTTGAGGCTGCGGTGGCCGGGAGCGGCCACTGCACTCCAGTCTGGGCGACGGAGTGAGACTCCAATTCAAAAGAAAAAAAAAAATCCAGGATATAGAAAACAAGTCTGAACGGAGCTGCTCTGATTAAAGACGGGGCCCCCAGAGTCACAACCACCTGATCCCCTTCCATACCTGTGGATCTCTTTACAATGGTCCCCAGGAACCACAAGCATCTCCCTCCTCTCCCACAGGAGTGTGGTTTGAAAATCTTGTGTGTATGTGTGAACAGAAGGAGGGAAGCTGAGAGTCTGGACTGGGGGCTTCCAGGGAAACTCCATCCCCAACTCACTCTGTGTTCCTGGCAAGTCATGTCACCACTTGGATTTCAGGATAACCTCCTGCAATTCACAGGGGAACACTCTCTCTCTTCATTCCAGAGAGAATCCGTTTGCTGAATAGGCCAAGCTGGTGACAAAATTATCTTCTTCCCAGATATGTTAGAAACTAAAGAAAAGGAACGAGTAATCCTTACTCTGCCTCTATGCCCTAGCTCACCAACTAGAGGCAGAAGCAAAATACAAGTACCCACATCAGGCATCAATTTGAACCCTTTCCTTCTCTTTTCCTCAGATCTGAAGGGTTATTTTGTCTCTCTCCCTCCTTTTTCTCTCTCCCCACCTCACTCATTATTCCTCCCTCCCTTTCTCTCCCCCCTCTATTTTTCTCCTCCCTATCCCATGCCTGTGTGTTTCTCAGCCTCCTCCTCTCTCTGTTGTGCTCCTTTTTATCAAGTAGTTGAACTTCATCAAACATGGTTACTATATGATCAGCCAAGTAGGCACTGTATATTTGTTCTATGATTGTAGATCCTACAATCTTCTTTCTGATAAAGGAATCCTATTTCTTTCCATAGACTATGATGTCTTCAAAACACACTTACACAGAAGGTAATTCGATTTTTTAAAAGAGCTATAAAGCAGGTCTCCCCACAGAGATCAAAGGCCCTGCTTCCTGCCGGTGATACACAAAGCTGTATCTATTTGTCTGCAGTGATAACAGCCAATATCCGAGCAAAGCTAATTTCAGAGCATGCCCAGCAGACTTCTGATAAATGTCTATTAACTGACTCTGTTGAAATGTGTAATAGCACTGTCTTGCAGCCATCGGAAAGCTGTATGCTCTGGGGGTGAAATCTTTGGGTGGTGGTGTGCTTAGAATAATTTCAAAGAAATGCACTCAGGCAGAAACAGGGAATCAGGAGTCAGATAAGGAAGGAATTTAGTCAGGAGAACAGTAATATTGGCCAGAACAGTTTGGGGGCAGTAATTTCTAGGTCATGTGATACTCTAACTTCTCGGTCAGAAAAGCAACCTTTAACTCACACCCATGATGAAACTACCCAATGGATTCCATATTTTTCCACACAAGATCCAACTTTAAGACCAAATTCAGATCTTACCCCTCAAATTCTGTTTATTTTCTCCATAAAGGACCATTTTCATGGTATGATCATCATTTTATGGGTGCATTCTCTAGGCTAGGCACTGAGATACATGTTTTTCCACTCACCCAACCCGCAAATCTTTATTGGCAAGCTATTGGGCACGAGGCTCTGTTTTAGGAATTGGGGATACAGCAATGAAGAAAATATTTAAAGTTCCTGTTGTCATGAGTCTCACATTCAAGTCAGAAAGAATAGATAATTTTTCAAGTGAGCAAATAAATACACCATGCCAAACAATGAGAAGGGCTAACGAGAAAAAGAAAGCAGAGTATGAGGACAGAAATAGGGTGTGATTTCAGGCAGAGGAGTCAGGAGAATCTCTCTGATGAGCTGCGATTTGAGTAGGAACCTAAAGGCAGTGGGAGATTCAGCTGTGTAGAGATCAGGGAAGGGTGGGTTACAGAGGACACAGCACAGATAAAAGCCATGAGGTGGGAGCACAGCTGGAAAGTCAGCAGGAATGCAGTGGAATGAGAAGATGTAGGACATAGGTCCAGAGTGGTCATAGGATCATATTGACATGGGACTTTATTCTGGAGCTGTTGGTGAGTTTTGAGACGAAGCACAGTCATGATAATTTTATTTATTTATCTGAGTCCGAGTCTCACTCTGTTGCCCAAACTGGAGTGCAATGGCATGACACAGCTCACCACAACCTTGAACTTCTAATGTCAGGCTATTCTTCTGCCTCAGCCTCCCAAGTAGCTGGGACTACAGGGATACACCACCACGCCTGGCTTATTTTTTTATTTTTGAAGAGACAAGGTCTCATTATCTTATCCAAGCTGGTCTCAAACTCCTGGGCTCACCTCAGACTCCCAAAGTACTGCGATTACAGACATAAGCCACTGTGCCCAGTAAATAATTTGTTTTAAAGAAAATTCTGGTTACTGTGGTGAAAAAAGAGTTTAGGCAGACAAGAATGGAAGCCAAGAGGCAGCAGATGCCATAGTCCAGGTGAGAGATGTTAGGAGTTTGGGTTAGGCTGGTAACAATGAAGGTGAAGAAGAGGCGTTCGATTGTGGAAACATTTCAAAAGTGGAAGCGACAGGGTTGCTGAATTAAGTGTACAAGAAAAAAATAGGTCAAAGATGTTTCCAAGAATTTTTGCTGGAGCAACTGGGAGAGTTGGTGGTGCCACTTACAAAGGGAAGAAGACTCAGAGGAGGAGCCGGCTGTGGAGGGATCAAGGATTTGAATTTGGATGTGTTAAAATGAGTCACAGAGGATAAGGGTGTAAGGAGAACCAAGAAGAGGGCTGAGAACTGAGCCCTGGGGTAACCCAACCTGTGATTGGGGAAAAGAGGACTCAGCAAAAGAGGCTGAGGAAGAGCAGCTAGAAGGGGTTAAAAGAGACATTGAAAAAAATGGTGTCCCTGTGGCCAAATGAAGCAGGTATTTCAAGGCAGAGGGCCAGATCAACTGTGTCAAAAGTCACTGGTAAAGGAAGCACCAGGAGACTGAAGTTGGACCTGGGATTTAACAAGATGTGGCTGACCTTGATAAGGTCATAATCTGTAATTCTGATACCAACCCTGATAGCTAAATATTATTGTCTCCATTTTACAGATAAGGCAACTAAGGTCAGCAGAGGTTTGGTGACACATCCGGGGATGCATAACTAGTAAGTGTTGAGGAACAGATCAGAGCACAGATGTCTCCAGCACCCTGCTATGATCAAAGCCATAGCACCAGCCATGTAGGACCGCCACTCCCATGTCCCCTGAGAGCGCAGCTTGATTTCACGGCCAAGTCGGGAATGTCAGCATAGTCTTTTTAGGGAGTAGCTTGATCCAGCTCAAAACATAAGCCTGGCATTTCATTTTTCACTGGTTTTACTCCTAGAACTTGCTAGGTTTTCTCTCAGCTTAGTTCTGGAGAAAAATGTCATCTTTTCTAACTGGATCATAAGAAACATGTTTTGAGGGCTAACTGTTACCCATGAGGCCTCAGGGAGGAGGTAACTATCCGCAACTGCTCAGTTCTGCATTTCATGACTTCACTACCGTGAAGAGGATTCCACCAGTTGCCTCTTCCTCATCTTCCAGATCCTGCCAAGATTTAGCCACCCCCCGCCATCCCCAGCTCCATTCTTTTTTGGCACCTTCTCTGTATCCTCCCTGCCTATCATCCCCTTTACACTAAAGTAAAACAATAAGTGATTTTCTATCCATGCATCTTTGTATTGTTCTATTGATTATGATGAATATTAGCTACTTTTGAAATGCATTTTTTCAGCTTACTGTATTTTTTGACAGTGTATTATGAAATTTTCAAACACAGAGCAAAGCTGGAAAGTATAATGCAATGAACACCCATACATCACACTAGAGTTTCCATCTAATGTTTCACTCTATGTGATTTATCACACATCTACCCACCCATTCCTCCCTCTGTCCATCATCAATCCATCTTATTTTTAAATGCATTTCTAAGCAAGCTGTAGACATCAGCACACTTCACGCCTAGACACTTCAGCATGCATATCACTAACTAGGGTTCAATACTGATTTAAAGGGGTGGTTTTTTAAAAATAAACTCTTCAAACAGAACTTAACAAATTTCTTGAGTATGAATGCTGAGTTTGGACAAACACATATGCATACAAGTAAATGAAACCTCCATGAAGATACAGAACAATATCATTACTCCAGAAAATTCTCTCATGCTCTTTCCCAGACAGTCCCCACCCTCACCCCAGAAGCAACCACTGATCTAGTGGTTTCACCATCCACAGTCTTTGCCTGTTCTGGAATTTCACGTAAATAAATTCATGAAACATGTACTCCTCTGTGTCTGGCTTTCTTTGGTTCAGCTTAATGTTTTTGCCATACATGGATGCAGTAGTGGGTTATTAGTAATTTGTCTCTTGTTTTTGCTAATAGTGTTCCATTATATGATTATATGATGGATTTTGTTGCTCCATTCTCCATTTTATTTATCCATAATTATTTCTTGCAACAATTATTTTAATAAAGGAAATTATCTTTTAATGGATTTCTAGTTAGAATGCACCATACTTTCTGTTAAGAATTTCCTCATCACCTAAAGCAAACTGGATCTGAGTCATGGCTGTTAGGAGCCTGGTCTTTGAAATCAGAGAGTTCTGGATTTTTCTATTTCAGTCCCAGCTGTTACTAACTGGGAGACAGTGGACCAGTTACCTAACTATCCTGCACCTTATGAGTACGCTTCACATCTGCAAACTGGGCATAAAAATATCTAAAGGATGTGAGATGTTTATTAGAATTAGAATAGTTCATTTATCCCTTGACTTGATGCATTCCTGTAACAATAGTTAATGAGCACCTGCTGTGTTCCCACTGTGCTGAGCCTGGGAAAGCAACAGGAAGCAAAAGCAGACACAGGCATTGTCCTCATGGGGCTGTCAGTCTGTGGGCTACATAGACACTAGACAACTAATTGCGCAATTAATTATTTAATTGCCATTGTGATCAGTGCTGCAAGAGAGATGTGACAGCCTCTAAAAGCCTATGACAGGCTTACTAGAGGAGGCTTAGAGTGAAAAGATGAGCTAGAGTTAAATAGGCAAAGGGGAACCCTTCCAGGTAGAAGGAGCTGCAGAGCCCAAAAGCTCTTTGGAGGGAAGGGTAATTGGAAGGACAGAAGAAGGTTGTGTCACCAAAGGGCCAAGTGTGTGTGTAAGTGAAGTGGTGAGGAGAAGGTGAGCGGGAACAAGCAAAGGCTGATCAGTCTGGGCAATGGTCTGACCATGCAGGGCCTCACACAGATAGTGCTCAACATGTTGGTCTTTGGCCAGGAGCAGTGGTTCACGCCTGCCTGTAATCCCAGCAGTTTGGGAGGTCAAGGTGGGAGGATTGCTTGAGCCTGAGAGCTCGAGACCAGCCTGAGCATCATAGTGAGACCTCATCTCTACAAAAGAACAAAAATTAGATGGGGATGCTGGTATATGCCTATAGTCCCAGCTACTCAGGAGGTGGAGGCAGGAGAATCACCTGATCCTGCCACGGCACTCTGGCCTGGGTGAAAGAGTGAAGCCTCAACTTAAAAAAAAAAAAATTGTGAAAGGAAGGAAGGGAGGGTTGGTCTTAAGCAGAAGTTTAAGATTTGTGTTTTGGATGGTCTGGTTGCAATGTTAAGGCTGAGTAGGAAGGAGTACAGGGTAGGTATTCTTCTGTCCAGGCTGCCAAAGTACCATAGACTGGTGGGGGTTTAAACAACAGACATTTATTTTCTCATAGTTCTGGTGACTAGAAGCCCAAAATCAAGGTGGCATCAGGATTGGTGTCCAGTGAGGACTCTCTTCCTGACTTGTAGATGGCTACCTTCTCACTGTGACCTCATATGGCCTTTCCTCTGTGCATATGCAGAGAGAGAAAGAGAGCCCTCTGGTGTCTCTTCCTCTTCCTACAATGACACAAATCCTGTTGGATTAGGGCCCTACCCTTATGAGTTTATTTAACCTTTAACTCCTTAAAGGACCTGTCTCCAGATATTCAGTATACGAGTGGGGGGAAACATGATTCAGTCCTTAACAGGGTGGATGCAAGGAAACCAGGTAGGAGGTTACCACAGTCTAAGGAAGATATTCTGGTGGCTTGGACTAGGTATAGTTAATAAAGGTGGTAGGACATGGAGCAGAAAAGTCTACCAGAATCAATGGTAGTCTGCTTGAAGAGAGAAAAGGAAGAAAGAGGTGTCAAAGATAACTCCCAGATTTCTATAATAAGTGTGGTGGCCACCCAAAAGTTATGTCTACATAGGAACTCCTAGAACCTATAAACGTTATCTTATTTAGAAAAAGCATCTTTGTAAATATAATGAAATTAAGAATCTCAAGATGAGATGAGACCATCCTGGATTATTCAGGTGGGTCCTACATTCAATGGCAAGTCTCCTTCAAAGAGACAGAAAAGGTGAGGGCAGAGACATAGGCGATGTGAAGACAGAAAAGATTGGACATTGACCACAAAGAGCAACCCATAAACTGGAAAAAGCAAGAAAGGATTCTACCCTAGAGCTTTCAGAGGGGGTGCAGCCTGGCTGACTTTTTGTTTTTGTTTTCTTTTTAAGCGAATACAAGTTCATGTTTCTTACACACCGCATAGTGGTGGAGTCCAGGCGTTTAGTGTACCCACCACCCGAATAGTCAGTATTGCAGCCAATAGATAATTTTTCAACCCTCACCTGCCTCCCACCCTCCTGCCTTTTGTAGTCTCCAGTGTCTATTATTCCACTCAGGATGTCCATGTGTGCCTATTATTTAGCTCCCACTTATAAGTGAGAAACTGCAGTATTGACACATTGACTTTGGACTTCTGGCCTCCAAAACTCTGAAAGAATTGTTTATTTGTTTGTTTATTTATTTATTTTTAGTTTAAGCCACCAAGTTTGTAATAATTTGCTAAGACAGCCCTAGGCAACTAATATAAAAAGCAATTGAATAGGTAATGGTACCATTCACGAGAGAGGAAAACCACCGGAGGGACTCTGGAACTGTGGGATAGGAGGAAGAGTACGAGTTTAGATTGAGAATGTAGAATTTGTGGTGGCTTTAAGATATCAAGGAGCTGATAAGGCAGCAGCTGGCTTACAGCAAATATTTAACAACTGAGAGCTAGAGTCATTATTTACCTGTGGAATACTCCTATGTTAGGAAACGTGACTGTACCTCTCGAGTTTATCTGATTTTGCTGGAACCTTGGGGCGGCAAAGAGTTTTAAGCCCTGCCAGCACCACAGCGATGCTTAGCTGTTTACTTGCAACACCCCTGTTTGGACATAAATATTTCCTGGTACAAAGTTCTGGCTGAATCTCTTCTCGGCCTTTCGGCTAAGATCAAGTACAAAGTTCTGTGTGTACTTCTTCACCTCAGGCTGATACCAGCTCAATACTGCCCCTAGAAAATCTACATCACAATCTGCCTGAGACATCCTGGAAGAAGCAAGCGCCCGCTTCTCCCTCCTCCCCTCCTTCCTTCCGGGCCCACACAAGACTCCATTTACAGCAGTAGTCCGCCATCTTGTGGACACACACAATTCTAACAGTCTAGTCCTAATTCAGAAAGTCTGCAAATAAGGTGGTTTCAAAGCTACTTAACGTCTTTCTGCCTCCAAATACAGTCTCATCTAATTAAGTCTAAAGTCAAGGGCATAACCTGAGCAAAATAGCAAACCTTCTTTATTACTACCAAAAAAATAAAAAAGAAAAAAGAAAATGAGCCAAGCATCGTGGCACGCACCTGTAGTCACAACTACTCAGGAGTCAAGGCAGAAGGATCACCTGAGCCCAGAAGGTCGAGGCTACAGTGAACCATGATCATGCCATTGCACTCCAGCCTGGGAAACAGAACGAGATCCCAACTCAGGAAAAAAAAAAGTCAAGGGCACGAGTGGAGAATTTTTCTGGTCTTTAGAATGGCTAAGGAGTAAGCAAAATGGCATCAAAGCAGTCCCTAAAGGTCACCCCTTCAGTCTTTGGAGAATTGAGACCCCAGCCTACAGATGACTTTTTCTGTCCTCTCCAGCTCATGGGAGAGGAGCAACTGGTTAGTGAAACGTTTCAACTTTGTGGAAGAGAGAGCCTACTCCACTCACTACTTTCACAAACCTGTAGGAGGCCTCTCCATGAGCTTGAAGACCCAGCTTCAGACTTTATCCACTTACTCCCTCCTCAGGACTTAGGACTTGGGACCTTCAGGACTTGGGACCTTCTTATAGGCATTTCTCTCTTGGTCTTAAGTGCTGGTTAATGAAGATTTCATTTGCTCTCACACATTCACCCTTCAGGGCACACCTGAAACACTCCTCAAGACATTTCTGGAACCCCTTGGGAGAGGTCAGATTCCCCCGGTTTCATACATTCCCAGAGAAACCCTCACTTTTTCTTCACAGCACTCACAATTGCCAGCTATAATCACCTGCCTATTTGTGCAATTATTGTTTAGTCTGTAAGCTCTACAAAGGCAAAGGCTGTGTCTCTCATGTTCAAGGTCATTTCCTCCGTTATTAGCATAGTGCCTAGCACAGAGTAAGTCCTGAACAATATTCAGTGAATGGATAAATGAGTGTTTCATGCTGGTGAAGAGCATGGGATGGGTATAAATAAATGTGGAGGATGCATTGAACTATAATCTCCTTCCAGTGGCAGAAGAGGAACATTCTTGGAGCCAGGTGTTCTTCATCGTCAATCATTATAAGTAAGCTTTAAGACTTTTATAACATGGGTTAAGTTTTGCTAACAGTAGAATCTTGAGTCCTTCCCTTCATAGAGACCAGATGGGTTTTGCAGACGCAAATCAATCCTTGCCATAATGAGGTGTGTTTCTGATTTCAGATACTTTAGGAGAAGCTTGTATAATCCAGAGTAGAATCCCTCCACCGGCCTATCCCAATGCCTCTCTTCCCCAATGCTTCCTTCACACAGAATCAGCAGAGCCTGGGGAAAGCCTGGTCCAGCCTTTGCTAATATGGGGTGTTGGACAGAGGGAAGTGGGCGGCCCTGGCAGGAATTTCTGATCCCTTTCATCCCTGTTCTGCAAACACGTCATCTCCAGAGCATCACCATACCCACATCTGAACACCCTGCAGGGAGAGGGTCCACTCACCGATGATGACCCAGCTTCAGACTTTGTCCACCTATTCCCTCATATTTCAGAGTAGTTGACCATACCTGGCAGGACAGATAATGAAGACTGCTAAAAGGTGAACGAATGCGTCTATAAAAGAGAACAGATTGGCATTCTATGAATATACACTTAGAAATAATACACTTGGCTCGTTGACCAGCTTTGCATCTGCAGATCAGCCCATTCTCCAATCTGTAGGCCCACTAGGTAGGACACTTCTAGAATCAGCCAGGGGAGGGGCTGAGCCTGTTTGTACCTCTCAGCTCATGTCAGCTCTCCTGAAGTTGGCCTGACCAAGGAGAGTCCACATCCCGCAGGGCAAAGCACCCTTTCTGGGCTGTGAGAGGATGGGTTTGGCCTGCAAATGCTCCAGATGAACATGACTTGGTTTAAGCTTCCACAGCCCATCAATTCCCCACTGTTGACATTCTTTTCTCTCTCTCTCTCTCTCTCTCTCTCTCTCTCTCTCTCTCTCTCTCTCTCTTTCATGGTCCTGGGAGGCCTTATGTGTCTGTTGCCCAGACTGGAGTACAGTAGAGTGATTATAGCTCACCAGAACCTCAACCTCCTAGGCTCAGGCAATCCTTCCACCTCAGCTTCCTAAATAGCTGGGACTATAGGCATGCACCACCACACCCAGATAATTTTTTGTAGAGATGAGGTCTCATTATGTTGCCCAGACTGGTCTCAAACTCCTGTGCCTAAACAATTCTCCCACCTCGACCTCCCAAAGTGCTGGGATTACAAGCATGAGTCACTATGCCTGGCCCACCTGTATCTTTATATGAGCTTGCCTATCTCTGCTCTATCTTTTAGCATTGGATATATAATTCTACTTGCAGAGAACAAGCAATTGCCTCTATTTCCAAGTTCTCAGGAGAACAGATGTATAACCAATGTCAGGAGAGAAGCGAGTCCAGCTCGCCTTGCACCAGTGGCTCTGATTGCTTCCATAATGCTGTCACTGACCTGACAGCTAAGCAGGGCCCAACAAGACAAAGGGTTCTTTGTGCTGCCATTTCTACAGAGGGAAGCCAGTTTTGACAAGCCCCTACTCCTTTCTGCAGAACCTTTTGTTAAAAAGGAAAATGAAATTACTCTGCAAGCAGAATTATCTGAGATATCGGATTCATTTAAACTTATTTCTCATTACATCTCAGACTAAGCTTTCTCTTCTCTTTATCTTTTCAAAGTCTAGACCAACCTACAGCAGGACATTTTATTTTAATTTATTTCAATAGCTTTGGAGAGTATGAATAGTTTTGGTCTAGGCTTTAAGTGTACCTACCAACCCCACCTGGGCACATTGTACCCAACAGGTAAATTTTTGTCTCTCCACCCCTTGCCCTCTCCCCTTTCTGAGTCTCCAATGTACCTTATACCATTCTCTGTGTCTTTGCACAGCCTTAGTTTAGCTCCCATTTACAAGTGAGAACATGCAATGTTTGGTTTTCTGTTCCTGAGTTAATTCATTTAGGATTATGGTCTCCAATTCCAAGTTGCTGCAGAAGACATTATTTTATTGTTTTTGATAGCTGAATAGTATTTCATAGTGTATATTTACCACCTTTTCATTATCCACTGATTAGTTAATGGACATTTAAATTGATTCCACATCTTTTCAATTGTGAATTGTGCTGTGATGAACATGCCATATGAGTGCAGGTGTCTTTTTTATATAATGACCTCTGTTCCTTTGGTACCAAGTAGTGGGATTGCTGGATCAAATGATAACTCTACTACTTTTAGTTGTTTGAGAATTCTCCATACTGCTTTCCATAAATGTTGTACTAATTTAAACTTCCACCAACAGTCTATAAGTGTTCCCTCTTCACTACATCCTCACCAGCATCTATTTTTTTTTCAAATTTTTAAAGAAATGGCCATTCTGAGTGGTGTAAGGTGGTATCTCATTGTGGTTTTAATTTGCATTTCCCTGATGATAAGTGATGTTGAGCATTTTTTCTTTTTTCTTTTTTTCTTTTTTTGGTCATTAGTATATCTTATTTTGAGAGATATCTGTTCATGTCACTTGCTCACTTTTTAATGAGGTTAACTGCTTTTTTCTTGCTGATTTGTTTGAGTTCTTTGTAGATAATGGATATTAGTCCTTTGTCAAATGTATAGTTTACAAATATCTTCTCCCATTCTGTAGGTTACCTGTTTGCTCTGTTGATTATTTATTTTGCTGTGCAGAAGCTTTTTAGTTTAATTAAGTCCTACTTGTTTATTTTTGTCTGTTGCATTTGCTGTTGGGGTTTTAACCATAATTTTTTTGCCTAGGCCAATGTCCAGAAGAGTTTTTCCTAGGTTTTCTTCTAAGATTTTTATAGTTTCAGGTCTGACATTTAAGTCTTTAATCCATTTTGAGTTAATTTTTATATATGGGGAGAGATGGGATCAAGTCTCATTTTTCTGCATGTAGCTATCCAATATTCTCAGCACCATTTGTTGCATAGGATGCCCTTTTTTCAGGGCATGTTTTTGTATGCTGTGTCAAATATCAGTTGATTGTTAGGATTTGAGTTTATTTCTGGATTCTCTATTCTGTTCCATTGGTCCATGTGTCTGCTCTTGTATCAGTACTATACTGTTTTGGTTACTACAGCCTTGCAGTATTTTTTGAAGTCAAGTAATGTGATGACTCCAGCTTTGTTATTTTTACAAAGGATTACTTTGGTTATTCTGTCTCTTTTTTGGTTTCATATGAATTTTAGGATTGCTTTTTTCTAATTTCTTGAAAATGTCGTTGGTAATCTAATAGGAATTGTCGAATATCTAGATTACTTTAGATAATAAGATCATTTTAACAATGTTGATTCTTCCAATTCAAGAGTATGGGATGTTTCTCTAATTGTTTATGTCCTCAACAATTTCTTTCATAGAGTTTTATAGTTCTCCTTGTAGAGATATTTTACCTTCTTGGTTAAATAAATATATCCCTAGGTATTTTTGCTTTTTGGCTGCTATTGTAAACGGAAATGAGTTCTTTATTTGACTCTCAGCTTGGTCGCTACTGGTGTATAGCAGTGCTACTGATTTGTGTGTGTTGATTTTGCAGGATATTTTGGGGAATTTCAGGCATTGGCTTAGCTACTGAATTGTGACTTTATAAGTCATCTTTCTTTGTTGCAAATAACAAAACCCCAATTCACACAGGTTTATGTAGAGAAGGGACTTTGTCAGCTCATAAAACAGAAGAGTTAAGAGGTATTTTAGCTTCAGGTATGGCTGGATCCAGAGCCTCTAGCAATGCCATCAGGTACCTGCCTTTCTTTATCTCTTAGCTCTGCTTTCTCTACAGTGACTTTACCCTCAGGAAGCTTTTTCCCTGCACAACTTTCTCCTAATATCTCCATGCTCACATTCTACCAGTTCAACACATTCAATACAAAGAAAGCTTCTCTTTAATAGTCTGGGTTTAATAGTCTAGGGTTTCTGGATTTAGCAAACATTTGGGACATACTTACAATAACAAATTATTTATGATCCAAAAATCCAAATTCAACTGAATATCCCGTATTTTGCCTGGTGACCCTAAGTCCAGGACAGGTCCTAGGATTGAGACTGGGCAGTTTGGATCCTGTACCTCTCTCAGGCCTAATCACAAATGGTGAGAAGAATGCGATGTGTCAGTTGGCAGGCCAAAGTCACTTGCCCATCCCTGGAATTGGAGAGGAGATAATGATCAGCCCCATAGTCCACATGCACCAATAGTTGGAGATGGGTTCTTCCCCACAATAATCGAGACACTGACCATAAAATAAAAGGGAATGAACCCTGCAGAGGCAAAAACAACAGATGTCCACTAGAGTGACTTTGAAAGTTTCAGACTACAGTGAAAAATTATAAAATTTCATGATGGTTGAAAGGTACACAAGAGCTTGAAGGCATTTTCAGGCCAGGTGTGGTGGCTCATGCCTATAATCCCAGCACTTTAGGAGGCCAAGGGGAGAGAACTGCTTGAGCCCACAAGTTTGAGACCAGTCTGGGCAACATAGCAAGACCTCATCGCTACAAAAAATTAACTGGGTGTGGTGGTAAATGTCTGTAGTCCCAACTACTCGAGGGACTGAGGTAGAAGGATTTTCCAAGTCCAGGAAGTCAAGGCTGTGGTGAGTTGTGATTGTGCTACTGCATTCCAGCCTGGGCAATAGAGTGAGACTCCAACTCAATGAAAAAAAAAAAAAAAGCATTTTCATAACATTTTTTTCTTGCAAGATTATAATCATTCCTTGCATTAATTTGCTAAGGCTGCTTAAACAAAGTACCAACCAAGGACTAGGTGGCTTAAACAACAGAAATTTATTTTCTCACAATTCTGGAAGCTAGGAGTCCAAGTTCAAGGTTTCAGCAGGTCTCTGAAGCCTCTCTCCTTGGTTTGCAAAAGGCATCTTCTCCCTGTATCCTCACATGGTCTAACCTCTGTTCTGATCATCTTTTCTTATAAGGACACCAGTCATATTGGATTAGGGCCCATCCTAATGACTTCATTTTTACTTAATCACCTCTTTAAAGGCCCTCCCTCTGCATACAGCCACATTCTGAGTGTTCGGGTTTTCACATATAAATTTGAGGAGGGGACACAGTTCATAACACTCCCATAACACTTCCTCTCTATTAGGAACAGGACCTTGAGGGTGGGTTTGGCTTGTTTCCAATCCCAGGGTTGATTTTAGTAGTGGAACTCCAATCAGGGATGGTCCCTGCTGTCCTCACCATACCTCTGCCAGTCCACCAAGCTCCCTTCCTGGGGCACGCACAGTAAATCCCCTCTCCTGATCACAGCACCCAGCACAGGGCAGAAGACTTTCTTGAAATAACTGTTTCTTGAAAGGAATGAAGCTGAGAAGAAGAAGGAAAAAAATCTTCCTAGACAGTTTTAGGAGATTTAGCTCAAAGGAAAGGAGGACAGGCACACAAGCTCATGATTTGAAGTGATAAAGACTCTTTAGAACAGCAAAAATGATGAAGCCTATGGATGTGTAAATGAGCCCAGGGAAGAACTAATCAGGAGGGTAAATTACAAAACAGAAAAAGAGGAAAACAAGCTAGGGGGGAACAGTGAATATTTCAGTGTCTTTAGTTCATAAGAAATTCATGAGCAATTTTGGAAATTTTGTTGGTTTTGGTGGTGGGAGAGAATTGTAAATATGTATAATATGTAAATACCTTTTATAATAAAAGCTCATGAAGATAAACGAGCCTGTCTGCCGAAAAGCTGTGAGCCGTATAAGATGTTAATATAACTGTCCTCACTCTAGAAATTACCATAATGCTTACAGGGATCTGAAAGTTCCTGAGGTTTGGAAAGAACTGCATAAACACTAACCAGAAAACACACACATTCCTTTTCTTTTTTTTTTCTTTTCCTGTCTTCCTTCCTTTATTTTTATTTTTACTTTTTAACATGAGGAAGGTAGCGTTGGTGAAAACAGATTTTGGAATTGAACCTACATGGGTTCAAATTCGCCTTCCACCACTGACGAGCTGTGCGGTCTTGGGCAAGTCATCCTGCTCCTGTGGGACTCACTTTCCCCGTCTGTGAAATGGGGATACTGACATCGGCACCGTGCCGCGTTTGGGCAGGATCTTGAGTGGGACGGGACAGTGAGGGCTGCGGCCACTCTGCTTCTCTACCGGGCGCGCTACTCCAGGGCTCTTTGGGCATCGAGGCCGGGGCGGGGCGTCCCTGCCTGCCGGAAGGAAGAGGCCGGCCCAGCTGGACTCGCCGCCCCGCCTCCGCCCCGCGCTCCCCGAGCCGATGGCGCCGGCGGCGCGGCCCTGGGCGCGGGCCCTGTGGCGGGCCTGCAACGGGCTCATGGCCGCCTTCTTCGCGCTGGCGGCCTTCGTGCAGGTCAGGCGGGCCGCGCCGCGGGAGGCGGGCGGTGGGCGGGGGACCCGCCAGGCTCGGAGCTCCGCCCCGGTCAGGCGCGCCGCGTGGGCTGACAGGCCGACTGAGTCGCCGGGGCTCATTCGATGGGGAGACGGAACATGGGGTTTATGCTGGGGGAGCCCCAGCCTGTTCCCTACCGAGGACAGGTGTGTTCATATAAGAAAGCCACACACCTGAGAACCTGACCTGACAGGCCTGTTGTGCTGGAATGCTGGAAAGAGCTGATTCAGCGTGGGTCACTTTGAAGGGGACCTTAGCAGAAGCGGCACTGGCACCTTTCTTAACATTCAGTCCGTGGGTGACACTGACCACAACGCCGGGCCTAGGAGGAGGAAGCAGTACAAAGCCCTTTATAGCATGATTATCCTTCTAAGTCTGTTTTAGGGCCCCCTTCATAATAATTTCACTCGTTTTTTGAGACAGGGAATGTCCTTAAAACACCCATCCTAGGTCTGGTGGGTCCTTTTCAGAGCTCCCGTGCAGGTCTTTTTAACAATGCGTCGCTGCATGTTGAAGCCATCTGTTGTGTTCAACCAGAAACCCCTTCAACCATCCTCTGGTAGACTATGTCTCCTTCAGATTTTGTATCCTCAGTGACTATGGCAGTGCCTGGCACTTAACAAATAAAAGCGGGGGAGGGGGAAGAAGACCAAATACAGGAACGGAACAGGACAGGATGACTGTTGATGTTTTGGCATTCCAGGTAAATGATCCAGATGCAGAATTGTGGGTGGTGAGTATGAACTACATTGGACGCTTTCCTTCATTTGAAAGAGTTGCACAACTGCACCAAACACAGTTTCATCTATTTGCCTCCCCCCCACACTTAATTTGCTTAAAAACTTAGAAACCAAATGCCTCGTAAAGTATTCGTATGTAGGGAGGTATTATCAGAGTGGTAGTGCAGTGTGTGTGTGTGTGTGTGTGTGTGTGTGTGTGTGTGTGCATGTGTGAGTGTGTGTATGTAAATTTCACACTTTTTGAAGCAGGTGTTTCTGTAGTATTCTTTTGGACTAGATCGACTAGACGGCCCAACCGAAGACATTTATTCTTGAGGACCAGGAGTAGATGTGACCCCCCCCAATGTGACCCCCCCCAAAAAAAATCAATTGAACCATTCCTTATAAGTTTCTAGCCAGAAATTCATGCAAACCTTTGAGAAACGGGAGGCTTGAGTTCTGTGGTTCTGCTAATTCAGTGAGTTATATTTATAGAAAGTAATTAAAGCCTGTAAAACATAGTCTTCATTTAACCAGCACTGATTGGAACCATTTAGAAGAGGGGGAGATTGTCTCATACATCTTCTGAAGTATCTGAATTTTGCCTAGTTTCTTTCAATATAGATACACAAGACTGTACACTTATCACCAGGAGACAATTCTTAGACAGTTATTAGAATAATGTTGATCATGTACAGATGAGCAGAAAGCATGACAGTACTTGGAATTATAATTTGAAATTCTAGTCCCTTTTTTTTAGTTCAGTAAAACCACATTCTGCTTATTACCCAGATGCGAATATGCTCCTGAATCAAATCAAGTTGCATTTTCCTTGGCACTCTAGTCCATATCTTGAGTTTCAAATATTATTTTCACACAGACAAGTCTCAAACACCCAGCTAAATGTTGAATTTCCAAAAAACTGCTGGATATATCCACCTGTACACCATACTGCTCCACAAATATCCCCAAGGTGCTACCTAGCATCTTTCCCTCCAAAATCCACGTCTCTTCCTGACTCACCCATGCCTATGATCAGAAGAACCATGCTCTAAGTCATCCGTGCTCAAGACTTCAGTCATCTTTAACATCTCTCTGTTTCTTACCACTGCCTGTGAGATCTCCTCAAAAAAACAAAAAAATCTGAGTCAGGAATGATAATACACACCTGTAGTCCCAGCTACTCAAGAAGCTGAGACAGGATCACTTGAGCCCAGGAGTTGGAGGCCAGCTTGCACAGCATAGCAAGACTTCATCTATAAAAAAATAAGTAATTAATTAGATAACAGTCTAGGTCTAATTGCTTATCTATACAGTGTCTGTACAGTTTACCTTTCACTTCATACTCAAATTACATAATATAAAGAACAAATCCCACATCCTCATTCCCAGTTCCACACCCCACTATCTTCCACATGGGTCCCTGGAACAGCTTCCCAGCTCTTCTGTCTACCTCCAGTCCCTTCTGCTCTTCAACTATTTCCTGTATGTCAGTTTCTGCTTAAAACTTTTGTCATTTTCCAAGATCTCTAAGTTAGTATTCCCCAACTTAGAATCAAGACCCACCACAGTATGGTCCCAGCCCACCATCCCAACTTGGTCATTGAAGCCTAATGTAGCAATAATAGTTACTGTGTCTTGCTTCTGGAATTCCTGCATGTCATACCCTACTCAAGCTTCAAGGACTATCTCAAATGGTGTCCCTCCCAAAAAAATATCTCTGCCTCTTTCCTGTGGAGTCTAACCATTCTTCCTCTGAACCTTTTTCATAGCACTAACACAATGGGCTTTGCACTAGAGTTGGCTCTGTATAAGTCAGCTCCCAGGAGGAGGACAAGAGCCATTCCTTCTTCAGGCAGCCTCCTGAAGAGTGTTCCTCATAGAAATTCTTCCTATCTTGACTCTTGAATGAATGAAAGAATGAATGGATACACTGATAAACAATTACTAGGCCTTGGGGGCTGGGACTTGCCCAGGTCTAAGTCACCTTGCTCTGGAGAATATTTGTATCAGGATGCATACAGCAACAAATAATGGAAAACCTGACTAGCATCAGGTTATAAAAATACAGAGTACCTCACTTACAAAGTTCAGAGTTAGCTGTTTAGTAGTCAATAGTGTCATCAAGGACCTATGTTTTCTGTCTTTCTCCTCTGCTGTCCCCAATGTGTAGGTGATATCTCCTCATGTATACAGAAGTTTACTGCAGTTCCAAATGTGTCATCCCCAGAAAAGAGCATCCCAGGTAGGAAGAGGGGAGGCAGGATCAAAATAAGTTTTCTTCCTGTGCTTTCTTCCCTTTTGTCAGAAAGGAAAATGTTTCCCAAGAAGCCCCTTGGACGGGCTGCTAGTCAGTTTGTATGTACCAATATTGCATATTCTTGGGGTTCCGTTCTGATTGATCTATACCCATGCATATTGATTGTTAAATGTTTTGAGTATCAGCCTCGCCCCTAAAGACTTCTTACACTTCATTGCTGGAACATGGCCATGTGAAAGAGACTGAGAAAACAAATAGGTTTTTTTTTAACATTTGTAGTGGCAGGTGGACAAGAGAGAGTATTATTAGGAATGACTGCCTTGATACTCAATGACTACATAGTGTTGAATTAAATATTACAAACGAATACTATGATACCCTTAGTTTATTTTAAATCCACTAACAAAAATATAAAAACAATTATAAATGGGTTCTACTGAGTTCACTATTGAGTGTTGTACTGTGCATGGTTTTATTTATTCTTATTTTTTTAGAGACTAGGTCTCACTGTGTTGCCCTGGCTGGCCTTGAACTCCTGGACTCAAGTGATCCTCCCACCTCAACCTCCTGAGTAGCTAGGACTATAGTTCTGCACCACCATGCCTGACTGTACTGTACATTGTTTTAACTTGTCTACTAGGAACAATTGTTTTCAGTCTCTCTTGCCTCAAATTTCTTTTTATCTCATTCAAGATAGAGAAAAGCATTTAAATGAGGATTAATGGGTCACAACCCCCATGGAAAACTACTACTCAGTGTAAAGGACTCTTTTGTTCATATGTTTACAATAAGCTGAAATAAGAAGGTTTATTTAATTTAATCAATTAATGACAGATATCTGATACATTGGATGTATACTTTCAAAATCTCTGCCAAACATTTCTTATAGAGGGCACAGTTAAATATTGTATGATGCCTGTGTTTAACTCCCCTTCCCCCCCACCACCACCACTCTCCACCCCACTGTGACTAAGTCACCTATTTTTTCACTAAAAGAAAAGTAACTCCTACTACTGTAAGTGTGATCCTTAGAACAACAGCAACAACAGCCTCAGGGAGCTCATTGGAAAATCAAACTCTTGCACCTTACCCCAGACCTCCAGAATCATCATCTACATGTTAACAAGATCCCCACGTGATTTGTATGAATATTAAAATTTGGCACTGGTCTAACCCTCAATCAACCCTTAGCCCACTGTAAGAGATTACCTGATTTGCAAATGTCAATATAGGCCAATATTCCCCAAATCATTAGGGACAGAGTAAGAAAGATGAAGACAGAGTCTGTAATTCAATTGCTCGCTTTCCCCACAGTCAAGACAGACATGTTTTTATAGTGAAAACAAATCACTCAAATGTACAGCTCTGACAACTTCCAAATAAGCTAACGGCTTCTGAAGTAAGCACAGCAATTGATGTGGTTAAACTGCCACATTCCTCAGAAAGTCCCCATGCTTCTTATAAACCTACCCTCCCTACTTGCCCTTTGTCCACACCACACACACACACACACACACACACACACACACACACACACACACACACACACACTAGCAAGTTTGGCTAGAGCCTGCTTCCGATAAATGAGGTTTAGAAATAAAACCTCTTTAGGGACAGTCTTCCTACTTCCAAACCAGCTTATCTGCAGTTTCCAAAAGGAAGAGCCTGACATTATTATTGGGCACAGTTGATCCATACGTTGTTAGAAAACTTTCTGTGGTATCACAGAAGTAGAATATTAGGTTGAATGGTCCACTGGGTCAAATGCAGCAGGGCTAATCATGACTGTTTCTGCTCTACTTCTCTTTTCTTTTTCTTTCTTTCTTTCTTTTTTCCTTTTTAGTTGGAGTCTCACTCTTTTGCCCAGGCTGGAGTACATTGCCCACCGCAGCCCTAACCTGCTGGACTCAGGTGATCTTTCCTCCTCAGCTTTTCAAGTAGCTGTAACTACAGGCGTGTGCCATCACAACCAGCTAATTTTTTTATTTATTGTAAAGACAGGGTCTCGCCAAGTTGCCCAAGCTGGTCTTGAACCCCTGGTCTCAGGCAATCCTCTTGCCTCTGCCTCCCAAAGTGGGATTACAGGCATGCCACCACACCTAGCTCTGCTCTACTTTTCAAAGAACATTTTATTTTATGCAATTGGAGAAAGGCCATTTGGACATGGAAGTTGCTTGGGAGAGATTGGAAGGATAGTGTGTCTTAAGATCCAAACTCTACACACAATGCTAGAGCTCAAAGATGAATGAGCCTCTTCTGGAACAGTCTACAGTCTAAGAGGAAGGTACATAAAATTGCAACCAGACATGGGTAAGTTCCAGAAGAGCAGAGGCTACCACTTTCTCAATAGCTAGTGAAATCCCAGAGACAGATCGTGGAGCATGATGGCCACTGTTCTCATCTTTCTTTATCCCATCTTTCTTTATCTCTGAACATCTTGTATATCGGGCATGCTTCTTAAGCCACATAATTTCCTCTTTTTGCTAACAGATGGTGTATACTATACCTGCAGTACTGACCCTGCTTGTTGGATTTAACCCTCTTGTCACAGGTATAAACTTTACATTCTAAATGGAGACATAACAAATTCTTACAGTAATGAGACCCTATCTGCCCACTTCCAGGACAAAAACAGGGTTCCCTAGGCCTTTCCTCTTATTTCTGATCACAAGAGGGCTAATTCTATTCTAGATCATCTTTACCCATCTTCAAGAAAACTTCACAAGGACTTGCTGTACAGAGGCCTTCTTTATAAATTTGGACCCAAGACCTCTGATGCTGATGTAGAATCATGGTTATGTAGTTTAGCCTAAGAGAGAGAGAAACTAATGCAAAATCATTACAATCTATGTGCAACAACAATCTTCGTGCTAATCTTGTATCCTCATACTTAGTGGCTGTCAGCGCCTATTATATATTTTCTGTTTACAAGCTAGTTCAACCTTTTTTTTTTTTTACAAATTCATCTTAGAGCAATACCATGCCCATTAATTACTTCCTTATTTTGAACTACTCAACACCTACGTATATGAACCACTACTTAGGTATAGAAATTGTTTATGTCTATAACAAATCTCTAGATTTTTCATTAATATATGTTGCTCTTCCTAATGTCTCATGTACCGTTATGGTACTTGCAGCAATGCATTGCATACTTTTGTGTATGTTTCCTCCTACTAGGCTATAGGCCCCTTAAAAGCAGGATCATGTCTTGTGCATCCTTGCATAAGCCTTAGTCTATTCAAAAATCTCATAGACTGGGTGGCTCATAAGGACAGACATTTATTTATCTCAATCCTAGAGGCTGGGAAGTCCAAAGTCAAGGTGCCAGCAGATTACCCATTTATGATTTATAAGTGACAACTTTTCTCTGTATCCTCACATGGCAGAAGAAGCAAGTGAGCTTTCCAGGGCCTCTTTTATGAGGACAGCAATCCCATTCATGAGGACGCCACCCTCATGAACTAATTACCTCCCAATTAGGCCCCATATCCTAATAATGTCATCTTGGGGGTTAGGATTTAAACATGGATTTGAGGGGACATAAACATCCAGTCCATAACAACATGGCCAGGCCTGTGGTAAGTACTTAATGCTTATTGAATGAATAAGTGACTATAAAATAGGGTTTTTCATATACTTGTTCTGTAACCTACTTCTTGGAATCTGTACACGAACATCCCAAGTGGGTATACATGTGAAAAATTTAATTAAAATAACTGGTTTGTATTGCCCACAAGCTACCTAACTCAATGCTGAGCAAAATGTAGCTGCTTTGCCTTTTATGGCCCTAAAAACCTCTCAACGAACTTTAAGTTGGACAGTTTTCTACTATAAAACTGTGTGTTGTAACAGAAAAAATACATTTTACTTTCGTTACTATTATTAACACTTTCTTATTATTGGGCACTATTAGTCCTGACAGATTCTTTTTCAGTTTCGTTAAAACAGCTTCTGCTAGTGAGGCTTGAACATTCTTGGAGGTCTTAGAATAAAGACTAATGATTCCTACCTTGGTGGGAAAAATTCTAGTTCTCTAGATGGCTGGGCATCTTGTACAGGCCCCTTGAACTCTGTCACATATTTAAGGTAGATCAATTAGGGTTATTTTAGTTTCAAGCTAGAAAAAAAAAAAACTCAACTGTACTATGAACTAAGAAGAAAATGAATTGGTACAGTCTACTGAAAAGGCTAGGGGTGGTGCTGACTTCAGGTACTGATGGATTCAGAACTTAAACTTCTCTCCACCTCTCAGTTCTACTGTCTGCCATGCTGACTAATCTTCCAGGCTCCGAATGGTATCCCAGAGCTCCCAGCTCACGGAGCTGGTCTCACCTTTCTATACCTAAGTGGTAGATCATATACATAAGTGATGAATAATTCAAAATAATAAAATGATTAACGGGCATGGTATTGCTCTGACCAGGATCTAACCTTCAACACACCAAGTCCAACAGAATGTAGATTGTTTCTTTACTCCACCAAAGTCTCAGAATTGAGTTGGTCTGAACTGATCTTCTGTTTGCCCTGAGCCAGATCACTATGGCTGAGGGGATCAAATACATTGATTGACCTAGCTAAGGTCCAGTTTGGTGGGATTCATGGACCAGGAGTGTGGACAGGGTAGATTCCCAAAGAAAATAAGGATGACCGTCATAGGAAGGGGAGATGCTGAGCAACCCAAAGAAGAAATGTCCACTTCAGATTATATTGAATGCTATGACCTCTGTGTTGTCCCTAAAGAAAATAAATAAATTTGGAATGCATTTTCTAAAAGCAGACTATAGCAAAACAGGTATAAAGAGATCATTTTTCTGTAGGATGTGATTCCATGGCTAATAGCATCAGGATGTCTATTTTTAGGTAACATTATTTGGAAGAGTGTCTCTGCAATACACATATTCTTCTGTGCATTGTGGGCTGTTGGCTTGGCATACTACTTCCTGCTTCATACACAACAGAACATCTTACACGAGGAAGAAGGCAGGTGAGTAGTGACTTTTGCTCTTTGGAGGGGTGGAGCTGTTTCTGAGAAATCTTGTATTCCTTCACAACAACTTATCTATACACAATATGACTAAGCTCCCCCTAATATACCATGAGGAACAGGGAAGATATTATCTCTTTTATAAGCTGATGAAACTGAGGAAATGAAGGAGCCAGGATTCAATCCCAGCACTATCTGTCAGGCTCCACTATTTACTACCACAGGCAGTCATTAAATACTATGTTATATTACAGTCAGGCAGTTGGACCTTGGCCTCCTTGGAACCAGCAAGGGTGCTATACAGCAGTACTCAGACCAACCTAATAAAGTGATAACTCTTTTAGCATTCTGATTCACTTCTGATTTAAACCACAATATTATCTGCTAGTGGGGATCAGCCATCTCAGAGGTCAGAAGTTTGTCAACCTCTGTTAGACTCACACTGGTATGTCTTGTGTTATTGTCTCCCTTTGTCATAACCATTTGTTCACATTTTTATCAACTCTTCCTACCACCCTTAAACTTTGGCCTTGTTAATAGCCCTTTCCTTTAGGCCCTAATCCTTAGAAAACTGGAGAGCACATCAGGTGGGGTCTGTAGATGAGAATGTAAACCAAATGGGTTGAATCACCTCCAATGTAAAGCCCATGAATTTTAGTGAGTTCAAGGTGGGGCTTCTAGCAGTACTATGGCTGAATATGATTTTTCTAATTCTAGAGAAATGTGCTTACAGTAAATACATATATCTAGGAGCACATATCCACCCCAGTATTATTAGTTTGACTTATACTCTAAATCATTCCTCTCTTAGGAAGTTACTCAATCTTTTGCAATATGTGTGCTCAAATTATGTACTGTTTTAAGTTTATCCTGCCTAATACTGAGGCCTCTAAAAAATATAAAAATAATGACTGATCAAATCTGGGGTTGTTTTCTTAGTTTTACTATTCCTCCCAGTGACCTGAAATAAACGATGTATCTGTGTAATTTTTAAAATATGTATTTCAATTTTGTGAAGGCCCACTTAAAAATTAGGGAACAGCCATGGATTTTGTATCTGCCTCTTAAGATGAATTTTATTTACAGATAAGGCTTTAAATGGTCTTTAAAAAGTATTTTATGAGCCATGGCCAGACTTGAAAATGTTCTGAGGATGCTATGTATCTCAGTGGAAAATCAATTCAAGCAGAATGCACTATCAAGTGGTCATGAAGAGAGCATGATGATATGCATCTCACTTGCATCCACTTCCAAAATATGAAATGTGTGCTGTTTTACAGGGAGCTCTCTGGTCTGGTGATTATCACAGCATGGATGAGCCTATGTCGCAGTTCATCCAAGTAAGTATTCAACTCATCAGTTAAAATGAGGAGTTTTCATGGTTGACAAAATCAAATAAGAAGTAAAAATATGAGCCGGGCTTGGTGGCTCAGCCTGTAATCCCACGCCTTTGGGAGGCTGAGGTGAGTGGATTGCCTGAGCCTGCGGGTTCGAGACCCGCCTGGGCAGCGAGACCTCATCTCAACAATAAAATCACAAAATCAGCCGGGCGTGGTAGCACGCGCCTGTAATTCCGGATACTTGGAAGGCTGAGGCAGAAGGATCGCCGGAGCCCAGCAGGTCGAGGCTGCGGTGGCCGGGAGCGGCCACTGCACTCCAGTCTGGGCGACAGAGTGAGACTCCAACTCAAAAAAAAAAAAGAAGTGAAAATATGGACACATAAGTGAAAACAAGAGTCTTTAGAAAGAAATGCTTCATTTTCCAAAAAGAAATTAATAAGAGCTGGTTCAAAGATTCATGATCATTCATGTTCATAAATGCCATAGTTTTCTATGTGGCCAAGTGTAGTCATAAGCAGTCGCCAGCCTAAAGGGTGTTCTTCAGAATAAAGGAAAATGGTCTCAAGAGAAAGTTTGAAGATTCAGGAAAGAATAAAGAACAAAGAAAATATAAGTATGTGAGCACATATTAGTGAATATTAACTTATAAAACAATAATAATAATGTTTTTTGAGACTTAAACATATATAGGATAAAAATACATGACAACAGTAGTATGTAAGTTGATTGTCTGGAAAGAGGTAAAAGGTCCATTTATTAGACTTTGATGTTGTAATTCTTAGGATAATCACTAAAAGAGTTTTAAAAATGGTTATTGAAAGCCAGAATAGAGAGGGATAAAAACAGAATAAGTGGGACAAGTAGGAGGCATACGTTAAGATAGAGATTTAAACCCAAATATATCAGAAATTCCATTAATTACATTATAAATGTACCATATATTCCAGCTAAGAGTCAAAAAATTTCAAGGTGTTTAAAAATATCAAAAACCCAACTCTGCAGTGTTTACAAAAGACAATCATTAAATATACAGGTACAGAAAGATTTAAAGTCAAAAGATAGAAAAAATGTACTATGTAAACACTAACCAAATGAAAGCTACTATAACAATTTTAATAGCAAAATAGACTTTAGGGCAATTATTCAAGAAAAACAATTCATGTAAATATTTTGAAATATTTTAATTTTTTATTTCAAAACTTTTCAAACGTATGCAAAAGCAGAGACTAATATAATAAATCAGATGTACCAATCACCTAGCTTCAACAATTATCAATATTCCAGGTACAGTGGCTCATGCCTATAATCCCAGCACTTTGGGAGGCTGAGGCAAGAGAATTACTTGAAGCCAGGATTTCGAGATCAGCCTGGGCAGTATAGCAGATCCCATCTATACAAAAAACTTTAAAATTAGCTAGGTGTGATGGCATATGTCTGTAGTCCTAGCTATTGGGGAGGTTGAGGTGGGTCACTTGAGTCTAGGAGTCTGAGGCTACAGTAAGCTACAATCACATCACTGCCCTCCAGTATAGGTGACAGAGCAAGACCCTGTCTATAAAAAAAAAAAAAAAAGGAAAATAGATATGGATGAATGAATGGATGGATGGATAGATAGATAATGTAAAATATCTACATGGCTCCAAAGTTTAATCTACAAAATAAGATATATTAAAAATAAATCTGATATAGGGGGATATCTTCTCTAGCCCCCTAGCCCTATATCTGCCCTTTTTCTATAGATGAAAATTTTCAATTATATGGTTTGTCCCCCCATGACTTTTTAATGAAGCAAATATGTGCATTTATTTGTATTTCTGTTTGTCTCAGATAAGTGGTAATACATTATACACAACTGTATTCCACTTTCCTTTTTCCCTTACTTCAGCCTAGAGATCATTCTACAGTATATAAAGACTTTCCTTATTCCACTGATAGCTCCACAGCTTATTCAAGCAGGCCTCTACTATTCACATTTCATCCTGTGTTTTGCTACTGAAAATAGTGTGTACATGTATCTAACATATTTTTACCACTGTATCCTTGGAATGAATTCCCAGAAATGAGATTGCTGGGTCAAAGTGTAATTGCAGAGTTAATATTCTATAAAGTCCCAAATTCCACTTCTTATGAGTTCCTCCAATTTGTATCCCCACTAGCAATGAATGGAAGTGCATGTTTCCCCACAGCCTTGCCAACAGAGTGTGTTGTCAAAATTTTGAATTGTTAACTCATTGAATAGTTTTGAGAAAGGGGTAGTTTTAATTTGCATTTCTCTTACTAAGAGCAAAGGTGAGCACATTTTCATATGGTTAAGAGACATTTGCATCTTTTTCAATAAAATGTTGGTCCATCCCTGAGAGATGTAGATTTAACCTGATTTTCTCTAAGGTTGGCAGTCTTCTCTATTTTTAAAGCTCTCTATATACTAGGGCTATTAATTTTTTGTGATATAAGATGAAAATGTTTTTGCAATTTGTTATTGTCCTTTTATTTTGCTTATGCAAAGTATACTTTATTTTGCCATGAAAAAGTATTTTGTTGTTGTTATTTTAATGTAATCATATTTATCAATCCTTTTCCTTATTGCTTCTGGATTTGGAGTCATAGTATAGTTAGGAAAACTTTCCTCGCTCTCAGGTTATAAAGTAACTCACCTATGTTTTCATCTAATAAATGTATGGTTTCATTTTTACATTTAAATATTTGATCTATTTAGAATTTATCCTGATGCAATGGTATAAAGAATGGATCCAATGTTATATTTTTCTATATAACTATCTGGTTATCACAGCACCACTTATTAAAAAGCAGATTTAGGCCAGGCATAGTGGCTCATGCCTATAATCCCAGCACTTTGGGAAAGCTGAGGTGAGAGGATCGCCTGAGCCCATGAGTTCGAGACCAGCCTGGGCAACTTGGCGAGACCTCATCTCTACAATAAATTTTTTTAAAAAAATTAGCTGGGCATGCTGGTACACACCTGTAGTCCCAGCTACTTGGAAGGCTGAAGTAGTAGGATCGTCTGAGCCTAGCAGGTCGAGGCTGCAATGGCCGTGAGTGTGCCACTGCACTCCAGCCTGGGAGGCAATGAGACTCCAACTAAAAAAAAAAAAAAAAAAGTGGATTTAAAATGCCAAGGAAAGATACTTTTAGTGACAAAAGTTTCAGTTCATCAAGAAGATAGAACAACTTTAATATAGCCTCTAAATAGATACAACAAAAATGAACTAAAAAGAAAAACAGAAAAATCCACAATTATCTTGGGAGACTTTAACACACTTCTCTCAGTTACTAATAAACAGGCAAAAAAATCAATGAAGATATAAAAGATTTTAACCATACTGTAAGAAACCATGAATAGCAGAATTTCCATTCTTTTCAAGGATACATTATTTACAAAAAAACTATATGTTAGGCAATGAAATAAGTCCCAATACATTTCCAAAGACTGAAATCCAATAGAGCACTGTATGTTCTTTGACCACAGTATAATTGAGCTAGAAATCATTAACAAAAATTAAAAATAGGCAATCACTGTATATCTGGAAATTAGGAAATACACTTTGAAATAAAATTTGGGTCAAAGAAGAAATCACAATGGAAATTAGAAAATATTTTGAACTACATAAGAAGAATATTACGTATCAAAATTTGTGGGATAGAGCTACAAATCATGTTTCAAGGGAAATTTATAACCTTAAGTACATACTTAAAAAAAAAAAAAAAACCTCCAAGAAGCTAGGAAATTTTTCAGTTCAAGAAGTTAGGAAAAAAACCAGCAAGTTAAATCCAAAGAATCATGAAGAAAATAAATATAAAAGCACATGTCAATGAAATAAAGATCAACATTAAAAATAGAGAATTAAAAAGGCCAAATATCAATTATCTAAAATGATATATAACATTAAGAGCCCTAGCAAAAATAAAAATAAAAGAGCAAGAGAGGCACAAATGACAAAGATCAGGAATGAAAAAGAGAGTACTACTATATATCTAATAAATACTATAAAAATCATAAGATGATATTATGAAGAACTTTATGCCAAAAAATTTGAAAATATAGATTAAATGGGCAAATTCTTTGAAAAAATACAATTTAGCAACACTTACACAGGAAGAAACACTCAGAACAGTTTCATAACTATTAAAGAAATTGAGTTCATAATTTAATTTTTTTCTAAAGAAAACCTCTAGACCTAGATGGTATAACTGAGAAAGTCTACCTAACATTTAAGGAAAAACAATGGCAACTTTCAACAAACACTGCCAGACAACAGAAAAAGAAGAAACACTTTCCAACTCCTTTTATGAGGGCAGATAATCTTAATACTAAAACTTGACAACAATACCAAAAAAAGGAAATTACCCAGCAATCTCAGTCATAACCACAGATGGGAAAATCCTAAACAAAACATTAGCAAATCAGATACTGCAATATATAACACAACTAAGTTGCAGTTTATTCTAGGAGTATAATGTTAGTTTAACACTTAAAAACAACCAACCTTTCCACAACATTAACAGAATTTTTAAAATAATCTATCAGTGCCAGCTAATACAGAAAGAGCATATGATAAAATTCAACATCCACTCTTGATAAAAGCTTTTAGAAAATGGTTGCAGAAGGGAATTTAATCTGAAAAAGGGCATCTGTACCAAAGCATGATACTTTATGGTGAATTGTTGAAAACTTTCCCTCTGAAATCAGGAACGAGTTGAGGTTGGCCATTATTCCCACTTTGACAGTACTAGCTATTGTCCTAGTCAGTATAATAAGGCAAGAAAAAGAAATAAAAGTCCAAGGATTAGAAAGGGAGAAATAAAATTTTCATTCTTTGTGGGTGACATGATTACATATGTAAGAAATAAAAAAAGAATCTAAAAAATTACTAGAATGAGTTTACCATGATTGCTGCATACTCAATGTACAAAAATTAACTGCAGTTATATCAGCAAGTAACAAAGTGATAAAAACAAAGTTACCATTTATATTAACATAAAAAAATCAATTCCCTGTGAATAAATCTAGCAGAGATGTGCAAAATCTCTACACAAAAAAATCTCTACACAAGACATTATGAAATTAAAGAAGACTTAAAATATTGGAAGCCTAAACCTATACTGTCAAAAGGATAAATAAATGAAATAATGGAATAGAACAGAATCCAGAAACAGATCTACACATATGTAGATCTTTGACTTATGACAAAGGTGGTACTGCAGAGTAGAAAGGAAAGGCAGTATTTTCAATAAACAGGTCTAGGTCAACTTAGTATTCTTATGGGAAAAAAGTGTAACAACCCCTACTTTACAACTTTCATAAAAATCAATTCCAGGGGGATTGTAGATCTAATATAAAAAAGCAAAACAATAAAACTCTAGAGAAAGTAATTTAATATCTTCAAGACCTTGAGAAAGTTTTCTTAAACAGAACACAAAAATCAATAGGAAAAGATCAATTTTAACACTTTCTAATTATTCAACGACTTCTGTTCCTCAAAAGACATAATTGAGTGGGACAAGAGTTTTACATACAAACAAGCATTTGTATTAAGAATATATATAGCTGGGCTCGGTGGCTCAGCCTGTAATCCCGCGCCTTTGGGAGGCTGAGGTGAGTGAATTGCCTGAGCCCGTGGGTTCGAGACTCGCCTGGGCAGCGAGACCTCATCTCTACAATAAATCAAAAAATTAGCTGGGCGTGGTAGCGCATGCCTGTAATTCCGGCTACATGGAAGGCTGAGGCGGAAGGATCGCCGGAGCCCAGAAGGTCGAGGCTGCAGTGGCCAGGAGCGGCCGCTGCACTCCAGTCTGGACGACAGAGTGAGACTCCAACTCAAAAAAAAAAAAAAAAAAAAGAATATATATATTTCTACAATCAATGAATAAGTTATATTTCAATAAAACCATTGAGAAGAGAGCATGCTAAAATGTAATGTTTTACCAACTCAGTCTTTATATTTGTTTCCAAAGCAATTCATAATTTTTGAATTATTTATAATAATTTTTGTGTCTTTATAGGAATCCGGTTGGTGGAAGAATTCAATTGGCCACTGCCATTGTAATAGCTCTTTTCCCGTTTATCTTATGGGTCTATGTATACATTAACAAGGAAATGCGGTCCTCCTGGCCAACTCACTGCAAGACAGTAATTTGAAGAAATTCAAGAATCTTGTTTTTAAAATAAATAATTTTTTATAAACATTATGGTAATAAGCCAGCTTCTCAGGAGTTTATTTCAGGTAATTTGAGCTAATAGAGATAATTTTTTTGTTTTTAATCCTAACAACTTTTTAAGACTGTCTACAATTAAATGTAAGATTGAATGGGACTAGTAAGAGACAGGGTCTGACATTTTCTTGGAGCCTTTATTTAAAGGGTATTGTGTCACAGTGCAGTGGAAAAGGCACTAGAACAAAGTTTCTAAATTCAACTTCTCTATATGACTTGAGCAAATCTATAAACCCCCTGGTGGCTATTTCCTTATCTATAAAATAGGATTAGTACCAGATCTCTTACTTATAGTTACAAGGATCAAACTAGGTAATACTAGAGCACTTTGAAAATATAGTGTTTACAAAATTACACCTGATTCAAATAGAGGGGAGCAGAGTGGGTAATATACGGAAATTACTGAAATAGAAGTTCAAGAGAGGGCTATAGCCTTGAACTAATCTTATACTGAACTGGTACAAACTAAATGAGAACACTAGATGAACCACATTAACAGGCATGTCTTAGAAAGAAAAGTTGGGTAGAATAAAAGAATTTGGAACCAATCCAGAAGGAAATAGGGAATATAATTACAATCTAAATGAGAAATAAGGTTAACATCTATGCATTCTTTTTAAATGGATAACCCTAGGAAAGAGAGCATTGCAGAGTCACACGCTCCAGAATGGAAGCCACAAGCCACAGGTTGTGACTTGAACACTTGAAATTGGCTAGAGTGACTGAGAAAGCAAATTTTTAATTCTTTAAAATTTCATTTTAATTTAAAAACTGATACTCAATTATTAGAAATTCTTTTAAATGTATTTGGAACAACTTGAGTATGTAAATCTTTTTCAACTGTAAGTTTTATGATACCTAAATACAGATCAAGTATTTCCAGTGAAAATTGTGTCCTGTAAGTGTAAAATACACACTAGATGTTTTTTTCTCCTCCTCTATACTCCGAAAAACACACTAGATTTTAAAGACATGGTACAAAACGAATATTTTTATATTGATTACGTATTTAAATAATAACATTTTAGATCTATTGGGTTAAATAAAATATACTAAAATTGATTTTATCTGTTTCTATGTACCTTTTAAAATGTGACTGCTAGAATATTTTAAATTATTTATGTGGCTCACGTCCCTTTTGGAAAGCCCTTTTCTAGAGCATCTGAATGGCTACTTTTTTACATGTGCTAGTATTAAACTAGTATTCCTTTCTTTTTATGACAGCAAATTACACATATTCATATTTATAGACTCTGTCTCACTCATGCTGAGGTCTGTGGATGCAGGAATACATTATAGTCATTTCTGTGGTCAGCTGAATAATAGCCCACAAAGATATCCAGATCCTAATCCCTGGAACCTAAGTTACTTTATATAGCAAAATGAATTCTGCAGATGTGATTAAAGATCCTAAGATGAGGAATACCTGGATTATCTGGGTGAGCCTTAATATAATCACAAGTGTCCTTATAAGAGAAGGCATAGGGAGATCTGACTCCACAGACAGCACAGAGTGATATGACAACAAAGCAGAGATTTGAAGATGCTACACTGCTGGCTTTAAAGATGAAGGAGGGGGCCACAAGCCAAGGAACACAAGAAGTGCAGCTCTGGAGGATGGAAAAGTCAAGGAAAAGGATTCCTCCTCAGAAAGCATGATCATGCCAACACCTTGGTTTCAGTCCAGCAGAAATGATTTCAGACTTCTGACCTCCAGAACTGTAAGAAAACAAATATGTGTTGTTTTAAGCCACCAAGTTTTGGTAATTTGTTACAGCAGCCATAGAAAACTAATTTTCTTTATATCCCCATAGTGCCTAGTACTCAAAAGACACACTTATGTTGACTAATATTTCTCTTAATGGTTTTTAGGCCCTGAATCACGCTTTGTCTACACTCGAATAGTCCCCATTTGCCATCTAATGTTTCTGCAAGTAAGCTTTTGCATATATGACAATGGAGTAAACATGTCCCATTTGTCTATAAAGGGAGTCGGGTATAAATTCATTTACCTACTGTAGCCTCAGACAGCACTAGCTGGTGGCCCAAACAGACCAAGTTAGCAGGCACACAGCTGCACCAGCAAACTTAATTCTGCTTTGGTTAGAACACAAGAGGAGCACATGACTTCTCTGGAGACGCTTCTTACAGAGATAAGAGTGCCACACATTCATTTGTAAAATAACTACAGAAGTGGGAATACAAGCCCATAAAAGTCCAAGTATGGGTATTCTGAGCAAAACCGTCCAAAGCTCATTTACACAGCAGAGTGAACAGAAAGTTTACCTGGGCCTATTTTGTACTATGAATATTAAGCTATATAGTTAATACATAAATACATTTTTCATGTAAAAAAAGAAAAAAAAATCAGGTAAGGCCAAATTAAGTCCCTTACAAAGATTATATCCCTTGCCTCAGTCTTCTACCTGGTTTGTTTCTAACTTACACTGGATACACTATTCAAAATGCTATTTCTGAATATTTTATCAACTAATGCACAATGAAGTCATAAATTTTGTTATGCAAGCAGAATACTAAACAATGAGATTGAGGATTTTTATTTTTATTTTTATTTTTGTTAAGGGGAAACAAACAAAAAGCTCATTCTCTATCAAGTTAAACAAAAGAGATCAGACTAAAAATGGAAGGCTCTTTCCTTCTTGTAATTCATAATTCTGTCTGGAACTCTGCCTCTCCCTTCCAACATCATTTTGTCAGGATAGACATGAACTGTGCCAAAAGCTTGGCTGTCTGGCGCTGTTTCAATAACCCCTTCTAGGTTGACGTGATGCACACCAAAAGGATCCTCAGAATAGCCACCGTCGTGAGTGTGACCGGCAAAGAAGCACACCACACATTCATGAGACCAAATCACTGCCAGGGCATCTCTGTAGTTCCAGGCCAGGCACACACTGTCAGAAGACTCTGGGTAAATGGGAAGGTGGCCTGTTAAAGAAAAGAAGAGTTACGAGCCAATTAAATATCTGTTCTATCTACATAAGTGGCTAAAAACTAGTACTCAGGAAAAAAAGCTTGTATTGCTAACTTATCCAAATGGACTAAACCAGAAAGAATCCACACACATGAAGAACTAGGCCATCTATAGCTAAGTCTCTGAAGCACAGAAAGAAGGCTGAGACAGTCTACACGGGGTGGGAAAGAGGCTGCTGTAGAGGCAAAGCCTTGAGGTCTACAAGGCCTGTGTGAAGTCTCAAGCTGCCCAAACACTGAGGAATATTGAAAGAGTCCTGTGCAGGGCAGTATGCAGACGGCCAGAAATCAGGCAAATGCTGCACTGGAATTCAATCTCACTGATTTCCTTAAATATGAATGTTATAAACACAGAAAGATGCAATACTAAATAAAAAATAGTTTGGGGATGAGCCATGGATTATATGTCATTTATATAAATACTCAATGCCTTAGAACTGATTCATAGGACTTTAAACACCCCAATGAGATCAAGGAGGCCATACCTATTTTACAGATGAAAAACTGAGTTATAGCAGGGAAGGTTCATTCTGGTGTCCCACAGGAAATGTGTAGAAGTAGAGCCAGAAGAACTTCAAATTCCTGATGCCAACACATCTATGAACCCATACCACATATCAATCAGGCCACAGTTTTCACTCTAAAGTACAAGTACCATAGCTCACTGGTCTTTGCTTCTTCCCATTAAATAACTTTTCTTTTTTTCTGCTACTCTTCATTTTTATTCTTAAATTTAAACATGCTTCTGCTTAATATCTTATTTGTTTTTAATACAAGTTAAAAAAAAAAAAAAGTAGGGGGCTGGGGGGAGGTTAACAAAACCCTAAAGCAGGAGAGGAAAGTACATGCATGCACACACATGTGCACACACACACACAAACATACCACTCTGATACCACCCTAAGGCTAAGAGAACTGTGGCTTTCTAGTACCCAAAAGTCATATTCACTCATCTATCAAGTCCCTGCAGCATCTGACATAATTAGTTGCTTCTTTCTTGAAACACATGGCTTCTAGGATACATTCGTTTTCCTAGTAATATCTTCCTACTTTTCTCCCAACCTCAATGGCCACTAATGTCCAATCTCCTTTGCTGGTTTCTCCTCATTTCCCTAGTGTCTTATCAAGAGTGTCTGAATGCTTGGTCCTTTGACTTCTCTACCTACATCTAATGTGCCTTAATAATTTCTTGGTGATGTACATGCTTTAAATATCATTTATATTCTTTCACCTTCCACATTTATACACCTAGCTCCCAAATCTCTATTTTGAAAATTCGGACTCTGTGTCTGAATTGCCCACTCAACATTTCTGCTAATGTCTAAAAGGTATATGAAACTTAATATTTCCAAACCTGAACCCCTGCCCTCTCCACTCAAACACCTCATCCTGCAGTGCTCCCCGTCTAAGCTCATGGGAATCCTATCCCTCCAACGGCATGGCCAAAACTAAAAAAGTAGGCAAAATGACCTCTGAGTAGTTACAATGAAAGTTAAAAGGCAAACAAAAACAAAAGAAATTTGTATTAAACTTTCCCTTTTAAAACTTACTAAAAAAAAAACTGAGTAAATCAGTTGTTAAGTTTGCTTATTCAGTTCTAAGCTTAAAGCAGATGGTGGAAGAAATTTAAGAGACTGCTAAAGTTGATAGGTGTATGCCATCAGTAAAAAGAAAAGAGAAGAATACAGGATGAAGTGGAAAAGGAGATTGGGATGCAAAACATGGATTCTAGTCTCATTCTGTCAGTAGCTGTGTGATTTTGCTATATAATTTAATCTCTTTAGGCTTCAGTTTCTTTATCTTTAAAATTAAAGGGTTTGGCTACATGCTCTCCAGGCCCCTTTCAGCTCAAGTACTTCTAATGTACTTTCCCAACCTGGCAGTGGGAAATAAAAAGCAGACACAAGTCAAGAAGTACCCCAGTTTCTGAGACCACTTACTATAGAGATGGTGTCACATCATCCCAATAACCCCTGAGGGTACCTTATCTTTGTCAAGCCTTGAATGACACTTGATATTCCAATGGTAGCAGAAACACTCCTGCTCCATCCATGTATTTTTACCACATCAGTGGAAGATCAATAAGTAAAAATTATCTTTATGGAAATATAATTTTATATCATCAACTATGTGAATAGCCTATCATTTTCAAAGGGATTTCATACTTGTAATTTCATTTACTGCACTATTGAGAACATTGCAGTTTGTAGGCTCAATATTTGTCCCGAGTCACAATTCCTATTCACAAGAGCCAGAATGACACCCCATCTTTCTGGCTCTCAGTCTATTTTTCTCATCTATTATGCTACACTGATTCTAATTCTAAAACAAGGACTCTCAGCCCCCAAACCAAGTCCCCCAGCCATGCCACAAATCCAAATTCAGTTATTTGTGTGTGTATATATGTGTGCTCATGCACATGGGCACAAGGGTACTTTAAGCACCTCCAGATTCCTACAGTTTCTGATGGCAGTATATCTGTCAAAAGTGATTCTAAATGAAAATAATATAAATCTAACTTCCTTGTGTCTGTGTGTTAGAGAACTGAAAGTGTTCATTGCCAGCTGAGTCTGTAGCACACATCCCTTATAATTATCAGCTTTACTTCTTCTAGGTAGCAGTGGACTCTCTCTGGTGACCACTTCACAGAGAGGCAGGTCTCCTAAGGCTGAGATTTGGTATGGGGCCTGAATTGAATTTCTAATTTAAAAATTACTCCATCAATTGATCCCATTTGGGGAAACCTTACTTTTTCTTTTTCTTTCTTTTTTTTTTCTTTTGAGTCGGCATCTCACTCTGTTACCCAGACTGGAGTGCAGTGGCAAAATCATGGCTCACCACAGCCTTAAGCTCCTGGGCTAAGGCAATCCTCCTGGCTCAGCCTCCATAGTACCTGGGACTACAGGTGCATACCACCACACCTGGCTGATTTTTTAAATTTTTTGTAGAGACAAGGTCTCACTATGTTGTCCAGGCTGGCCTTGAACTCCTAGACTTAAGCAATCCTCCCACTCAGCTTCCAAAAGTGCTGGGATTACAGGCGTGAGCCAGTGTATCTGGCTTAAAATTCTCCTTTGAAACCTAAAAGGCCAACTCACAGGCTCTAAAACGTGGTATAGTATCTTTGTTATTTTTTAAATTCCTTCATGAATCATCCTTAAATGTTAATCATATATTATTCAGATTGTTTCTCAACAAAAAATTTTAAACTAAGCATTCATTTTATAGAAATAAGTTATGAAAATATTGTTAGTATGCTTTAAAGTCTAACTTTTCCCAATCTCTAAAATGCTAGTGTAATATGATAAACAATTTAAATACTTACTCACAATCACCACCTTTTCTTGGTTTCTGTCAGAGAATGTAAGCACTTCATTCAACCAGTTCAGCTGTTCTTGGCTGAATCCTCCATTAAACTGGACAAATTGGGGCTCAGAAAGTCCTGAAATGAGTTGCGTAAGTCAGACCCATCACATGTTGTGTTTTCCTTCATTTGGGCTTTCAAATTTAGCTAATGTAGGGGCACCTGTTCTGTTCTTGAGGAATATTTGATTAGCAGCAATCAACTTAAAATAGGAAACTACAATTTAGAGAAGCATATAAATAAGTCACACTTTGTCTTATTCCTACTCTTGACACTCCTGCTTACTTTGTTGGCTTTCCATTACATTGAAAATGCAAACTCCTTACAATGTCCACTGAGCCACTATATAATCCTACCCGTTTACACTCCAAAACCATCTTGTACTCCACTAGTCCTTTTCTGTGTTCTTAAATAATGCCAAAGTCTTATTCCACTTAACACTACTGCATTTGTTTTTCCCTCTGCTAGCTCCTTATCCTCGTTCTTTCAAAGGATGACTCCTTCTTGTCATTTAGACGTCAGCTTAAGTGTTTTTCTCCTTGGAGAAGCTTTCTCTGATCACCTAATCTAAAATAGTACCTCTAATCCTTTTCTGTAACTCTCTATACAACATCATACTCTATTTTCTTGGTAGCACTTATCACTTTGGAAATAATCTTGTTTCTGTTTATTATCTGTCTTGCCCACTTACTGTTTTTGTTCCTTTCATGCCATCCATCCATAAAGTAAAGTTATATTATTTACAGCTCTGAACAGCTAGCTCTAGAAAAAATGCTTGGCCTAGAGTAGCATTCAAATATCTTGTTAAATAAATCCATCTTGAATCAACTGTAACCAGTCCCTGTGAGATCAGGTTTATGAGAAATCCTGACCTGAATAACAGTGACAATATACTTTTACCTTAATTGTCCATCTTCCTGCTGAATAAAAAGTAGCTGAAGAATTTAAAGACAATGTATTAGATTCTCAGCTCAAAGGAATAATTCACCTTGAGGACTATTTAATTCCGTATTTGGATTGTGCTCCCTCAGTATCTTCATACACTGCTGGTATTTTGAAGAGGACTGATCCATGCCCAAGACACTCAAGTCATAAGCATCAAGTAAAATGAACCGGAATTTAGGGAATGGTACAAAATGATAAGCATAATAATCTTCTGAAGGCATGGTCTCAGGATGATGTACAATTTGGTCTTCCAGAAACTTTGTGTTAAGTTTAGAGTTTGTTAAGTAGTCTCTACTGAAGTTATAGAATTCATGGTTTCCCCATGTATGATGAACTGGAACTTTCAGCTTCTTGAATGTGTCCATAACAAGTTCTAGGGACTTTTCTGATACTTCATACTGTGCATTATATCCATCAATGATATCTCCCAGCTGAAGAACACAACAGGGTGTGCTGCTTTCATTATTCCAGTCTTCAATAGCACCCTGTAAGTGAAGAAGACTATGTCTGTAGTATCGCCGCCTGTTTCCTTGGAAATTATAGCCATCTTCTAAATCAGCATATTGAATATCTGCTATAACTCCAAAGGAGAAGAGACGCTCTGAACTCTCACTTGGGGCTTCAGGTTTGGGCTTATCATCCATAACCTCCATTCAGGTTTCTAAATAAACTAAAAAAGATAATGAAGTTAGAAACATCTTAATTTCCTAAATTGACTGTAGAAAATGGCAAAATGAGTGTCAAGCTTAATGCTTAATGGTCAATTCACTAGGCAGCTTGATATAGAGAAAAGTGCATGGGTTTTTCAGTCTGACAGCCTTAAGTCTTAATTACTAAGTCTCTAAAACACTTCAGTTTTCTCTTCTGTAAAATAGATGATAACCTCTACCTTCAGAAGAATAATCATTTACAAAAGGGTACAATTCTATCAATGATTCAATTCTAGTAAAGCCAAATTCAAACCTGGAATAATTCCTAATATTTTATACACTCATCTAAAATACATACACACATGCCCTCTCCCACAAACACCAAATTTTTTTGAAGTTGGAATTTTATTTATTTATTTATTTTTATTCATTTTAAAGATGTGCGACACAATTCAGGAATAGGTATAGTACCAAATAATTCTATTAAGATTTTTGGGGAAAGTTGTATACTACACTCATTCGTTGTAAGTACTTTATAAAAGATTCCCATCATGGATTATTTTACATCAGCTGTGTCTTTTCTCTTTGTTGTTAGGTAGGTCAGTCAAAATAAGTTACTCATATTTTATATCTGATGTAATGGGAGGGTAGAAAAAATGAAAGGAGAGAAATAATTTTAAACCAAAAAAAAAAAAAAACCCAGCCCCAAAACTAACTATGATAATGATGTGACTATCATTTCTGTGAGTCATAATTCCTGGCTCAATAGTTGCATTCTAATTTGGACCAGGGTTTTTGGGGGGTTTTTTAACCTGTATATTAACCTACCCCATAATTAAAACAGAAAATATGAAATCTTTTCTTCTTACATGTAATCTCTGCCCTCCTTCAGTGGCCAAGAGCAAGAAATTTAAACTTGATAAAAAGTTATTATTAGTTGTTTAAAATCTAAATTATAATCTCTTAAGAGTCAAGAACACTTGATCAAAACAAAATCAAAAGTCAGGATCCTAAATTATCAACTGTTTCTGTTATAAAGGCCCTGTTAATAAACTGTTGCCATGATCTCTGAATTAAAATCTAAAAATTCATTTGACTTTCTAAAATTACTTTCAGACTCCTAGTCTCCAGTCATTTGCCCAATATACCTATGAGTTCCTACTTAATCCTCTATAGACATGTGAAATCCCAACTTTAAGAATGCTCCCAAGGAGGTCGGGAAGATGGTGACCAAGTCAGTTGGACTATGTGAGTACCAGTGTAACTAAGTGAATGTATGAAAAATTTTGTGTACACACTGGTGAGCGAGTGGGTGTGTGAGTGGTTGACTGAGTGAGGGCTAGGGAGCTAGTGGCCAGGGCTCTCCTGGTGCAGCAGCTGGTGCCACAGCGACTGGACTTGGACCCTAGCGATTCCCGGGACACAGAAGTCGAGTGCCATTTTCTTGTTCCTTTTTTTTTTTTTAAATCAACAAACGCTCCCTGGGAAGAAAATGCTGGGAGAGACTGTCTAACTGGAGGTTTGTGAGTAGGTGGCCAGGCCCCTGGTGCAAGAGCTGGTGCTGAAGCTTCTTTACTTCATCCCTGGGTTCTTCTCAGGTCCCAGAAGCTAGGCGTCATTGTTTTTTTTAAACCGGACAGAAGTTTCCTGTGAAAAAGTGGTGGGGAGAAACTATCGCCCCAGGCTCTCCCTCACCATTGAAGCAGGAGAGAAACTGCCAGCTTCTGGCTTTGCCTCACCACTTCAGGTCCTGGCAGGGTGCTGTAAGCAGGGGCTGCAGAGGGAGTCCAGAGGCAAGGTCACACAGAAGAGGACAAGAGAGGCACCCTACCACCATCTTGAAGGTGGGGCAGGAAAGTGCTCCAACTTGCTCACCATGGAGCAACAGATCTGATCTCTATGACTAGTGGATCAACTACTCAGGGATTGATAGTGGCCCAGAGAGAATATCCTGAAAGCACAAACTTCGGAAAGACCTGACAAGTGCTAAGTTCCAGGTGCCCCACCCTGCAGGGCTGACCAAAACCACCTCCTCCCCAGCAATTCTCTGAACGTCAGACTCACACAGCTGGGCCAAGACTGAGAGGGACACACCCAGGCGGAGTCTGGACATCAGTCTCAATAGGAGATCTCCATTCCAGGATAGACCTGGCTGGGGCATCCCCTGTGAGAGACGTACCTAGGGAAGAGACAATCACATACCTCCCCACTGGAGGAAATCTCCCTGACTATAGGAGAGTGGGAGGGGAGGACTGCAGCCCCACTCACCTCCACTGCCCCTCCTACTTCCCTGCTTCCCACTCACCTCCACTGCCCCTCCTCCTTCCCTGCTTCTTTCCCTGAGGAGAGAGTGAAATAGGTGGCTCTGCAGGAGAGACCAGATTAGAGGAACAATTACAGAGCCTGCCACAGAGGGCAGGTTTTTTTTTTCAATTATTTTTTAGATTTTAAACATTTTTGGACTGTTTCTTTGTGAGTTCATCTATTTTTAAAGTATTTTCCTTTGTGCATGAATCTATATGTGAGGGTTTGATCTGCATCACCCCACAAAATTTTTTTTTGTTTCTTTTTCTGTTTCTTCTTTTGTCATTTTCTGTTTATGTGTGTATGTGAATGGCTGAGTGTTCATCTTTTGATTTTGTTGTTGTTGGTTTTTGCTCTTTTGTTCTGGATTTTTTTAACATTCATTTTTTATAGTTTAAGGTGTGTGTCAGTATATGTGTGAGGGTTCGAATTTCTTTTTATTTATATATGTATTTATTCTTTTATTTATTTTCCTCCGGTCTTTCCATTTTTCTTCTCTATTCACTTTGTGCTAGGCATGTGTGTGTGTGTTTAGTTTTCTTGGGGTTTTTTGGTTGTTGTTTGTTTTGTTTCATTTTGTTGTTATTCCAGTTTGTTTTGGGGTGTGTGAATGTCTGTGTATGTATGTGTTCAATTGCTTTTGCATTGGTTTCTGCTTTGCATCATCATATAGAGTGGTGATGGGGAGTGGATCTCAAGGAACACAAACCACAATAAGTGAACATTGTAATTTGCAAGTAGTTTCTGATTCCTAGCACCCCATCCCCTACTTTATTCGAATTTCAAAAACTACAAGAGACTGCAAAGCTTCCCATCCACCATACTCTTTCAAAATAGAACAAATCTAGAGCCTGGATCAGGGAAGAAGAGAGGACTGAGCAAACATCAAAAGGGAAAGTCTCTCGCATTGACACTGAATAACAGAACTAAAGAGAAAAACAAGAGATCTGTCACAAATAGGAAAAACCAAAGGAAGACCTCAGGCAATTTCAAATGTTCCAAAGACAAAACTCCTAAAAAATCAGACCTTGGTGCCCAAAGAATGGAAGTTACCAATGACTAGCCCCAGAATACAACAGAGATTAGGGAATGGATGGAAAGAGTAAATAAGACTCAAGAAAGACAAGATGCAACACTGAAAGAACCTGTAACAGAGATTTTGGCAATAAAAACTTCATCCAGGAAATAAATAACAAGATGACAAGCATGGAAAGCAGAATTAATCTAGCTGAAGAAAGAATCTCAGAACTTGAAGACCAGAACATGGAATTAACCCAATCTATAAAAAACATAGAAAGAAGACTCAGAAAGAAAGAATGCCTACAAGAGATGTGTGTTTATATCAAGAGGCCAAATCTATGCCTGACTGATATCCCAGAAGAAGAAAGGGAAATGGAGAACAACTTGGAGCAAGTATTCCAGGAGATAATCCAAGAAAACTTTCCCCATCTCACCAGAGATATGACCAGCCAAGCACAAGAGATACAGAGAACCCCCAAAAGACATCGAATGAGAAGACCAAACCCTAGACATGAATTACTAGACACATAGTAATTCGCCTACACAAAGTAGGCACAAAAGAAAAAATCCTAAAGCAGCAAGAGAGAAAGGTCAGACTACCTACCAGGGAAAGCCAATCACAATAGCAGCAGACCTATCAGCAGAAATACTATAAGCAAGAAGGGACTGGAACCCTATGTTCAAAGTCCTCAAAGATAAGCAATTTCAACCAAGAATTTCCTATCCAACCAAGCTCAGCTTCATCAGTGATAGAGAATTAAAATCCTTCCCAGACTTCCAATCCCTAAGAGATTATGCAGCTCCCAGACCAGCTCTACAGGAGACACTTAAAATGTATTAAGCACAGAAGAAAGAAAAAGAATGATCACACACTTCCCAAGAGAAGAGCAGAGCACAGAATAAACAGAGAATACAGTGCAACAAGAAACTTGAAAACATACACATACATTAACCCCAAAGCCAAAAGAAAACAAGCAAACAAAGAAAAAACTTTTTAAGAACCTCATGACAGGGATGAACAATCACATTTCGATAATCAGCCTGAATGTGAATGGACTAAATGCACCACTGAAAAGACACAGAATGGCAAACTAGATGAGAAACCATAACCCAATTATTTGCTGCATCCAGGAGACTCATCTCACTACAAGGGACACACAGACTCAAAGTTAAAGGATGGACAACAAGTTTTGAGGCAAATGGATCACAAAAGAAGGCAGGAGTTGTGATCTTAATATCAGACAAAACAACCTTTAAGCTACCAAAAATTTAAAAAGATGCAGGACACTATATAATGATAAAAGATTCAATTCATCAACAAGAAATATCTATCCTAAACATATATGCACCCAACACAGGAGCACCAGCATTTTTAAAGCAACTACTAAATAAACTAAAAAAAAACATTGACTCTAACTCTATAGCAGGGGACTTGAATACCCCACTAACAGCCCTAGATAGATCACCAAGGCAAAAAATCAACAAGGAGATCCAGAATCTAAACTCGACATTCGACTAAATGGACTTAATAGATACCTACAGATTATTCCACCCAAAACTACAGAATATACATTCTACTCATCACCATATGGAACGTACTCCAAGATCGATCACATCCTTGGCCATAAATCAAGCATAAACAAATTCCATAAGGTTGAAATCTTGCCATGCACATTCTCAGACCACAGTGGAATAAAAATAAATATCAACACCAACAAAATTTCCCCAAAGCCCACAAAGACATGGACACTAAACAGCATGATGCTGAACAACTACTGGGTGAACACTGAAATCAAAGCAGAAATTAAAAGATTCCTGGAAACAAATGAAAATGAAATATCTTACCAAAACCTCTGGGATGCCATGAAATGAGTTCTAAGAGGGAAACTTGTCTCTCTACGAGCACACATCAAGAACAAGGAAAGATCACAAGTGGAGAGCCTAACAAATCACCTAAAAGAGCTGGAAAGAGACCACCAAAACCCCAACTTTAACAGAGAATCCAAATCATCAAAATAAGAGCCCAAATATGGGACATAGAAGACAAAAATATCATAGAAAACATCAAAAACAAAAAGCCAGTTCTTTGAAAGAAGTAACAAGATTGATTGGCCCCTAGCCAGAATGACCAAGAAAAAGAGAGAAAAAGCCCAAATAAACACACTCAGAAATACAAAAGATCAAATCACAACTGACCCGGAAGAAATACAAAACATTATCAGAGATTACTATGTCCACCTATATGGAAACAAACTTGATAACCTAAATGAAGTGGAGGGCTTTCTGACATCACACAACCTCCCCAGGTTGAAACAAGAAGACATTGAGACACTAAATAGACCAATAACAACCCAAGAAATTGACTCTGTCATACGAAAACTACCTACGTAAAAAAACCCTGGACCGGATGGCTTTCCAGCAGAATTCTACAAAACTTACAAGGAGGAGCTCATAACAATCCTATTGAAAGTATTCTAGGCAATTGAGAAAGATGGAATTCTCCCCAAATCATTTTTAGAAGCTAACATCACACTGATACCCAAACCGGGTAAAGAGCCAACAAAAAAAGAAAACTAAAGGCCAATATCCCTTATGAACATAGATGCAAAAATCCTTAACAAAATTCTAACAAAGCGAATCCAAAAACACATCTCAAAAGCCATCCACCACAACCAAGTAGGCTTCATGCCCAGGATGTAGGGCTGGTTCAACATTCACAAGACCATAAATGTAATTAAATACATCAACAGATGTAAAAACAAGAACCACATGATTATATCATTAAATGCAGAAAAAGCTTTGGATAAAATCCAGCATCCCTTCTTGATAAAAACCCTCAAACACCTAGGTATAGAAGGAACATACCTCAAAGTAGTAAGTGCCATCTATGATAAACCCACAGCTAAGATATTGCTAAATGGACAGAAACTGGAAACATTTCCCCTGAAAACTGGAACAAGACAAGGCTGCCCATTCTCACCCCTCTTGTTCAACATTGTGTTGGAAGTTCTAGCTAGGGCAATTAGACAAGAGAAGGAAATCAGGGGTATCCAATTAGGAAAAGAAGAAGTCAAGTTATCCCTCTTTGCTGATGATATGATTCTATACCTTGAAAATCCAAGAGAATCTGTCAAAAACCTGCTTGCACTGATAAAGGACTTTGGCAAAGTCTCAGCATACAAAATAAATGTGCAAAAAACAGTTGCATTCCTATACACCAACAACAAGCAGGCAGAGACCCAAATTAAAGCACAATCCCATTCACAATAGCCACAAAAAAAATGAAATACCTTGGCATCTTCCTAACCACAGAAGTGAAAGACCCTTACAATGAGAACTACAAAACACTGCTCAAAGAAATCCAAGAAGACACAAACAAATGGAAAAATATTCCATGCTCATGGATAGAAAGAATCAACATTGTTAAAATGTCCATCCTACCAAAGGCAATCTACAGATTCAACGCAATACCCATGAAGTTACCAACATCATTCTTCTCAGACCTGGAAATGACAATACAGAAATTCATATGGAAACATAAACGACCACAAATAGCCAAAACAATCCTTAGCAAAAGAAGCAAAGTAGGAGGTATCACACTTCCAGACTTCAAACTTTACTATAAGGCTACAGTAATCAAAACAGCCTGGTATTGGTACAAAAACAGGCACATAGACCAATGGAACAGGACAGAGATTCCAGAAGCAAAGCCTCAATTTCTCAACCAACTCATCTTTGACAAAACCTCCAACAACAACCACCAGGGAGAGGAGAACCTATTCAGTAAATGGTGCTGGGAAAACTGGCTGACCACATGCAGAAGATTGAAACAGGATGCCTACCTATCACCATACCAAATAAGTAACTCTAAACAGATCAAAGACCTAAATATAAAACCTCAAACTGTAAAAATCTTAGAAAACGCAGGAGATACCCTTATAGAAATTGGAACTGGCAACCAATTCCTATTCAGAACACTAAATGCCAATATCTTAAGAAATAAGATAGACAAGTGGGACCTCATCAAACTAACAAGCTTCTGCAAAGCAAAAGAAACCATCAAGAGAGCAGGGAGACAGCCCACAGAATGGGAAGAAATATTTGCCAATTGTATATCTGACAAAGTCCTAACATCTAGGACCTACAAGGAACTCAAATGCGCCGAAAGGAAAAAAACAAGTCCTATTAAAAAGTGGGCAAAAGACATAAATAGACACTTCTCAAAAGAAGATATACAGGCAGCCAACAACACATGAAAAAGTGCTCAGCCTCACTCATCATCAGAGAAATGCAAATCAAAACCACATTGAGATACCACCTAACCCCAGTAAAAATGGCCATCATTAATAAAACAAGCAACAACAGATGCTGGCGAGGATGTGGAGAAAAAGGAACGCTCCTACACTGCTGGTGGGAATGCAAACTAGTGCAACCTCTTGGGAAGACAGTGTGGCGATTTCTGAAAGAACTAGAAATTGACCTTCCAAATGACCCAGCAATTCCCCTACTGGGAACATACCCAGAGAAACTCAAATCATTCTACAAAAAAGATACCTACACACATGTTTATTGCAGCTCTGTTCACAACAGCAAAAACATGGAACCAACCATGTTGTCCATTGAAGGAGGACTGGATTAAAAAAATGTGGTACATATACACAATGAAATATTATGAAGCCATAAAGAAAGACAAACATATGTACTTCACAACAACTTGGATGGATTTAGAGTCTATCACAGAAACAAAGAATAGAGTGCCATATGTTCTCACTTATAAGCAGACCTTGAACAGTTATAATACTATAAGAAAGGAACTGGCAGTAGTGGGAAACTATGGGGGGGTGGGATTGGTAGTTGAGGGAACCTGCTAGGGGAGGGAGGGGCATACCTCATTAGCAAGGGTACCTGCATAATCAATGTTTGTATACCTACCCCTGAATTGTACCCCACATCTTTATAATAAAAAATAATAATAAATAAAAGAAAAAAAAGAATGCTCCCATCATAGAGAAAAGAACTCCACAAATGGAATAAGGATTTCAACTTATTTGAGAATTAGGGGCCTCTTTTCATTCCAAAAGTGTTGACACCCATGATATAGTCTCTTTCTAATCCACCCAATTATGAGCCTCAACTACTTTCCTTTCTTTCTTAATCTGGCTGGATATTACTAGCCCAAATAAGTGAAACAGTACCCAAAAAAGAGATGGAAATCCTTAAACAGTTTGACATTCTCATGCTACTTTGTTTTTAATTTGCTCATTTCTTCCCATAGTCCCTATTTGAAAATCTCACTAGATATAAAGTTAGTAAATATATATGAGTGGTGTATAAATGAGAGCTTATACTAAGATTTGGCAACTTTTAAGCACCACCAAGGGACCCACACTTCAAAATAGCAATGTGTTCTGGGGTATGTATGGCCTTAAAAAATAAAGCTAGGCTAGGGAGGCAACTTGCAATGTTATTACATAAAGAAATTATTTTGAAATACAAAAACAAATTTATACAGTTTGAGTATGCCCTTATCCAAAATGCTGAGGTCAGAAGGGTTTCAGATTTTGAATTTTTTTCACCTTTTGGAATATTTGCATTATACCTGCCAGCTCAGCATCCCTAATCCAAAAATCCAAAATGCTCCAATGAGCACTGTCTTTGAGTGTCATGTTAGTGCTCAAAAGGTTTCAGATTTTGAAGCCTTTCAGATTTCAGAAACATATTCAGAGAGAAAATCAGGATCAGAAGTGAGTTAAGCAGGGCAAAAAGAACCAAGTAGGCAAGGAACTGACTCTCTGGCGTTTAGCCTTTTAGTTTATGGTTCAGGGAGATGCTAGGGAGCTCATATAAACTGGTCCTGGTGAACAGAGATATCAAAAACTCAACGTCACCTGCGTGAAGAAACTTAAAATTAATAAGCATTCTAATGTCATGGAACTTTTTCAAAATATCCCCTCCTCTACCAAACACACACACAAAACCGGTGAGGAAAGGATAACAATTGCTGAAGCTAGTAATGGGTGCATGTGGTCTACTTTCTCCACTTTTATATATGTTTAAAATGTCTATATAAAATCTTTTAAGCGCTTCTAAAATTTAAAGAAAAAGCAGAGACCAACAGAAAGAGGAAAGGGGGGATGTCTTAAACCCTGACTATTTAAATATTGCAATAAAAGGAAAGTTGGGGCAGGAAATGTTTGTGGTTAGGTACAGAGGGCAGGAGTGTCGATCTAAGTTGAAGTAAACATGTTGCAGTGCCAGGAAGTTCACAAAAAGGACCTAGCTGTCTTAGTTAAACCAACCCAAAGTCCCATCAAGCACAAAATCTGATCAGCCTAGTCAACACAGATAGAACAAATACCAGATGATATTAATCCATACCCTGTCACTGTCAAGAAACATATCTAAATTTAAAAACACACACACACAAAAACCTCAATTGGTGACTTTGGTGACTTAATAATAGTAACAAAAGTGATAAGGCTTACAACTAAGTAATACTTTATACGTACCTTTTGGCACTAAAGTTTTACAGGTCCACGAAACCAGGCTCAGTGGTGTTATTAGCAATTCATCCAAATAATATAGTTATAGAACAACTATATTGAGCCAGGAACCATTTTAGACACTAGTATTTATTTAATATTAAAGAGTTAATATGAAGAATCTGTAAGAAGTGCTTTGGTAAACAAAGGATAAAGCTATTAAAAAAAGCATTTTGAATTTTTTTTTAATTCCAAATATAGAAAATAAATAAATAAAATTAAAAAAAAAAAGAAGCACTTTGGTAAAATAAAATTTAACAGGTCAGCTGGATACACTGAATTCAATTTTAATTTATGTATGTTCACTCTTAACCTACAATTAAGCAACTAAAGAGATAAACAATAAATTTTAATGCTAACTGCCTGAATGGGCAAGATACTTTTACAACTTTTTGTCACTTACAGAAAAAAAGTCTCTCTGGATAAACAAATACACAACAATAAAAGGGTAAAAATCTTACCCACAGGCAAGCTTAAGATAGAAAAATTAGTTTGATTATCGATTTGAAGTGCTAAGCAAACATTTAAGAACTTTGAGCAGAAATTTCAGCAAATTCCAGCTCAACTTCGAATCTAGAAACATAGTTAACACTACATTAAATCGTTATTAGAGAGCAGCACACTTAGCTAGTTAGGCTAGCTCACAGAAAAAAGCGGGGGGAAAGCCACGTTCAGTTCAACAATCACTAGAACACAAGTTGCCTCTGTCAGTAGAAGTCCCTTTACAAAAAAAAAAAAAAGCCACCACAGGTGTAGGATCTGTAGTTAAGGAAGAGAGTTAGAAATTTTTTTCTTTTCTTTTGGCAAATCCACCACGGATGGGGGTAGGGGGTTAGCATTGCAGATATTGAGACATAAAGGCAGATAGAATGCGAGTTTAACTTTCACAGGAAACGAAAAATAAACCAATAAATGCTCTTAGCCTCATTAATATGTGGATGTACCCAAGTAACAAGCAATTCTAGACGAGGAACCCTTTAAACAAACTTCAAATCATGAAACTGAAGGGGTCAGGGGAGCCAGTGAAAGTATTTTTAAAAACTGAGGCCCAGGAAGACTAAGTTAAAGGATGAGATATCATGCAGTATACTTCTTCGTACACTGCTATGCTTTACTAACTAGGTTACATTATATAACGTAGGTAAAATGACTAGAAGCGCGGGGCACTTCAAGACTTGCATGCCATATTAACCATTCAAATTATCCTAAGAAGCAATTGGGGAGAGGGGGTAAATCAAGGTTTATTTCAAGCTCAATGGGGCTATTTCTACTCTGAGTATGCAAAGGAGTCAACAACTTTGCAGTTCCTCTTGGCCAGCCTTCAGACTTGACAGAAGGAAGGTGACAAGATGACTAGTTCTGCCGGTCTCCGGGGCAGAGTTTTCTCTCTTCCGACCTGGGGATGCACCCGGGGCGAGAAGCTAGCTGGGTCGCCAAAACCTCTGACCAGAGTGGGGTGTCCCCGCCGCTCAGGGCCGCCCGGCCTTGTCTAGCATCGCTGCCTGGACCCCGGAGGACGACCCTTCCCTAGGGCCCCGCTGCCCACCCCAGGCCGCCTGGACTGGACAGCCTCCGCCCAGCTGCACCGCACCCGCCTCCGGCAGCAAGGAGCTACCTACCTACCGCGCACCGGACCCTCCGCAAAGGGCTCCCTGACTACCAGCTAGGCGACCGTGCCACCATCGAGCGGAGTGGATAGAGAGGCTCCTTTTGACTTCCGGCGGAAGCGTAAGGTACCGGAAATCGGAGGACTGGTCAAATGAGGTGCGGTCTCCTAAGCTGATGGCGGGTCTTTTGCGAGTACCCGGCCGAATTACGCGGCCTCTGGGTGGCCAGTTTTGGCGTCTCTTGCCTCACGGGCTTGAATTTTGGGGCCCGGCCGAGGGGACTGCGAGAATCCTGCTGAGGCAGTTCTGCGCGCGGCATGAAGTGTGGCGTGCCTCGGGGCTCGCTGGCAGCTGCCTGGGAAGCCGGGCCCTCAGCACAGCGATGCCGCCACCCCCAGGGTCATCAGGGCCTGAGCAAACCGGCCGCGGAGACCCCACGCGCCCCTCGAAGCCCGGGGTGAGTGCACACCTGGAGCCCTTCCAGTGCTCGTCGCGGTGGACAGCCCGCCCGATGACCTTCTCATCCCACTTGGTCATAACCTCAGACACGGCTGGGCCCAGCCTAAAATTGTCCCCAATTTTGCTGCTTTACTGGGTCTTGGAGTCTTGTCCCGCGTTTCCCCTGCTTTCCTGGTCGTCCCAGTCCTTAAGGGAGAACTTGAGAACTACACCCTCTCCACTTCTCCACATGGCTAGATACCCGGACTTATATTTTGTGTATACTTTTGCGGCTGTGTGTGTGTGTGTTTCAAGTTTTCTAAAGGGTCTGAACCTTAAGTTTAGCATGATTGAGTAGTCAGAGCACTTTTATGATTTCTGTCATTTGAACCCCTTTCACAGGTTCCTTGTATACGTTGACACTTAAACGAAAAGTAGATCCTATTTACATACGGGTATGCCTTTTTCTTGGATTCATCTTTAGTTCTAGTACTGACCCCAAAAGAACTTGAGTCACTATCCTCTACTGATAAGTAAGAGAAGTAGGTTTCAGCGTTGGGGAAAGGTTAATGAGTTAATCCTATGTGGCCAACATCTTAATTGGGGACTTGAAAAAGAGCACAAAGAAATCATGGATGTAATTCGCAAGAAGGCCCGCTTTTAGACTCCTCTTTTACTTTATTTAGGTTTATTGCTTCTGGAAGCCAGAATTAGGTTAGCGTCCCGAATTTTATTTATTTTATTTTATTATATTACCTATATAAGCATAAGCAGGTAATTGATTTTTAAATCAGCAAGTGGGGCCAGATTCACCCATACTAACAATTATGGTACTTGAGCTTCTTTGGGTCGTTTTTTCACATGAACAGAAACTGATTCAGGGAACTTTCCCCTGCAAATGTATTCCTTTGTAATTGTCTGTATACAGATCCCAGGCATAACCACATCCACAGAAACTTTCAGCATTTTCTTATCCAGGAAACATTTTGTGCATTTAGCAAGATTGTGGCCTGTGTGTATGTATATTAAAAACTATTATAATAAATTTAGTGTGGTTAAATGTTTGCATGCTACTAAGATTTTTATTTTTGAAATCTCTGCCCTAGTAGCCTGTTTCCTGGAAATCTTTAGCATTCACATTTGCTGTTGGAGGAGCTTTACTGGCTGGAATGAAGTATTTCAAGAAAGAGAAGGAAGAGAGTAAGTAGATATAATCTGGTCAGCTCTGAATAAAGTCTTTCCTAACTATGAACTAGCATCTTTTTTGTTGTTTTTAAAATTTTTATTTTGAAATAATTTTAGTTTTTCAGAAGAATTGCAAAGATGGCTTCGTTTCTTTCCATATGACTTTCACCCAGCTTCTCCAGTATTAGCACATTATATAATCATAACACATTTATCATAACTAAGAAATTAAAATTGGCACAAAACTGTTTATTACAGAGTTCATTTGGATTACACTTGTTTTTCTATCAGTGTCTTTTCTCTGTTTCAGGATCCAATCTAGGATACCACTGCCTAACAATATTAAAAGATTTACTGTGGGCAGTTTTGACTGGGCAAGATGAGATGTCTGAGATGCAGTCCAGCCTGAGGTACACATGACAGGGAAACAGACACAGCAGTGAAGGATTTCACTAGATGATGTTCTTCCAGGCCAGAGGGAAGTTTAGCATGCTCTGAGAGCCAAAGGAAGGCCCAACCTTGGGATTTGAAGAGGCATCCCAGGGGTCAGGCATGGGGAATAGTGTGAGTAGATGCTGTATATCCCCAACCCCAATAAATGAGGGAGAAAGCCTGGTCAGGGAATGCCAGGAACTGCTCTGGATTAGCATCTTGAAACATTTAGAAATTGTTTATAAGAACTTTAAATTTTGGTGAATATTCTAGGACTTAAGATTTGATTTAGAAGTTTTAGGTAAATCTTGGCCGGGCTTGGTGGCTCAGCCTGTAATCCCGTGCTTTGGGAAGCCGAGGTGAGTGGATTGCCTGAGCCCGCGGGTTTGAGACCCACCCAGGCAACTTGGTGAGACCTCATCTCTACAATAAATCAAAAAACTAGCCGGGTGTGGTAGCGCGCACCTGTAGTTCCATCGACTTGGAAGGCTGAGGCAGAAGGATCGCCGGAGCCCAGCAGGTCAAGGCTGTGGTGGCCGGGAGCATGCCACTGCACTCCAGTCTGGGCGACAGAGTGAGACTCCAACTCAAAAAAAAAAAAAGTTTTAGGTAAATCTAAAATATTGCTTAAATCTTTTCTAGTGTTTAGAGTCTCTTGACAACATTAAACAAAGGGTAACGTTTAAATCTGGGAGTGAGAATGAACAGATGTTACTAAATAAGCAATATAAGTTGCTCTGATGTATATACATATATATATATACATATATACATATATATATATGACTGTGGCATAGGTTGTGAAGGAAAACTCCAGAATATGTAATTTTTTTTACTTTAGTTTAGAATTTCAAATACAGTGTTAACATTTGTTTTATTAAGGAAAATATATTCCAAAATAATATTAAGGTCTTCCTAAATAATCTAAGAGTATTTATTGGCATGATTTCTACAATGACTGTTTCGGATATAACCATAATACAACCATCAAAATCAGAAAATTAGCATTCATATGTTACTACTGTTCAACCTTTAGACAATCTTCAAGTTTTGTATACAGTTCAGTCTTTAAAAGAATCAGGTACAGAACCACACCTTTTAGCTAGTTGTCTCTTTAGTCCCCTTCCATCTGTAACAATTTCCCAGTCTTTAACTGACTTCCATGACGGTGACAGCTTGAAAAATTATAGGCCAGTTACTTTGCAGAATGTCCATTAATTTTTTGTCTGATACTTCCTCATGATTAGATTCAAGTTATACACCTTTGGCAGGAATATCACAAAAGCAATGCTGTGTTCTCATTGTATCTAGTTAGGTACCACATAATATCAGTTGTCCCATTATGATCATTTAAATTTGGTCAGTTGATTAAGGTGATGTCTAACGGGTTTTTCTACTAAAAAGTTGTTCTTGTGTAGTTAATATGGGTTTTTCAATATGTATTTGCATATTTATATTTGTGAACTCATGGTTTCCTATATATTCAATTTTAATACAAGTTCTCTTTATTTTGATGCTCAAACTTTTTTTAGTGGAGAATGATATTTAGAAATCAGGTTCTGGGCTCATTGCTCTTTGGGTATGTCTGCTTCCGGACCCTCTCAGTGAACGAGCTAGAACATAGATATCTGTATTTACATCTGTATTTACTTTATGTCTATATATATTGAAACCATACTCACACTAGTATCTCCAGTGTCTTTATTTCAGGGTTCATTCTAGTTTTCTCCCTTTCCATAGTTGACTTCTTTTCCTTTTGTAACTGTTGTCTTTAATATATTTACTTATTTCATCAATTTCCTGTAAGTAACTAAGGTCCCATCACCACTGCCCCTCCACATACAGCTGCCCTCTGCACACTTAGGATCAGGCTTCCTATGCCAGGTCTCCCACCTCACCCCACCTGGGTTCAGATATTCTGCTCTAGGCCACTGCGGCCCCTCCTCCACCTCCAGCATGACCACACCTAATAGCTTAGGAATGAATTGTTCCTGAAGAGGAAGCAGTATTTTTACTTTTCTTTTTATAGTGCTTACTATATACAATAGCATTTAATTTGATTTTGTTTTATTGCTTTATGCTTATTTTTCTAAAAAGATGTTTTAAAGCTTCTTGAAAACAAACTGTTCCTTCCACATTTTGTACCTGTACCTAGGTAGTATAGTACTGCCCATATGTCAGTCATTTGAGTACCTCTGGTTAGACTGACTTTTTTTGGTGTTTATGTTTGTGTCTCTTTAAGAGCTGGAGAAGAAACGGCAGCGAAGCATCGGCAAACCTTTGCTTGGGGGACCATTTTCCCTCACAACTCATTTTGGGGAGCCTAAAACTGACAAGGACTACCTGGGCCAGTGGATATTGATTTATTTTGGTTTCACTCATTGCCCTGATATTTGTCCTGAAGAACTAGAAAAAATGATTCAAGTCGTGGATGAAATAGGTAAGAAAGCCATCACTAACTATATAAAACATATGTTTATTTAATGTTACTGTGTTTTTCACATTCTTGTATTATTGTGTTAGGTAGGGTGTCATAATTATTTGGTTTGTAAAAACGTAAAATCTCAGCATTCGGCTTGTTTGTTGCCTTGATTCCTATGACCTTATTTTTCACCAAAGGAAGTTTGTTTTGATGCTAAATGTAAGATCACTTAAAACTGGCAGGGTCTGAGTGATGTGAGTCTCCCTTAACTTTGCTTTTGTGTCCCTTCCTTTATTGTAGCCTTCCATCACTGACACTACCATTGCCTTTTCTCCAGGATCCCTGATGGTTAGACTAGAAAGTCTGTGGAATGGTCTTCAGTCAGTGGCATTTTATTAGCACCAATAAAAAAAAGTTTCAGGGTATTCAATTCTAATTAATAATTTAGCTTGTTCTTAAGATATGTTGGGAGCAAGAAGAACTACAAACATTGGATTAAATTAGGAGGTAAGATAGCCACATGATATGATCCTGGGTTACAGCATTTATGCAATGGTGCAAGTATTTGATAGGATGAGTATCTGATTCCATCTTAGTCAATGTAAACTATATATGGATCTACCCCTCTTAGAGGCATCCCAATCCATTCCCCATCCTCTCCACCTGAATATTAAGATATTCCCGTTTCCATAACACCTCGCTGTAGCACTTACCACACTCTCCTGTCATTGCTGGTTTTCTTTGTCTTTTAGGGTGTGAATATTGACTAATTGGGACTTTCTTACAGATAGCATTCCAACTCTGCCAAATTTAACTCCACTTTTCATCACCATTGACCCAGAGAGGGACACGAAAGAAGCCATCGCAAATTATGTGAAAGGTTTGTTTTATTAATAATACTTTACATCTATTTAGCTCTTACAGTTTTTGGACTATCAATTCATTTGAGCCTCACAGTGCCTTGTGAGATAGGACAAATGGTATTATCACCAATTTTACAGGCAAATAAAAAGCTGAAGCTTAGATTTGTGACTGTGGCTAGTCAGTACATAAATAAGAAACAGGTTTCTCAATTGCTGGTGCTGCTGTATTTTTTGTCACAGGAATAATTTGAACTTAACAGAGCCTTCCAATGGGAATAAGGACATATTACTTCTTTTTTTTTTTTTTTCATTTTTTTTGAGAAAGGAGGATTTATTGAGAGGACAGAGAAGCTCCCAGGGTGGGAGGGGACCCCCCCCCAGGACATATTACTTCTAATTCCAGTTCAGTACCTCATTCTTTCTTTTGTGAAATTAGAACAGAAAAAAAGTATACACATTTTAAGAAAGGAAAAAACTGTATTAAAATTGTAACACTCAATACATACTGATAGCAAAAGATGAATACAAGTCAAATTTGACTTCTGCAATTATAAGAGGTGCTCAAAGTGGTGGTTACCATCAGAATGCAGACACTTCTGACTATGGTGAACTAAAAGTAATACATAGATAACATCTCTTAAAATGTGTGTACATTTTTTTGGTACCCCTGGTATATTCTGGGAGAGTAAAGGTGAATAATTAAATGTAAACACATTTTGAACTCAACACGTTTTATAAATTCAAAACATTTACATGGCAGTAACATAACTTTTTTTTAATTCACACAAAATAGTGGTACATATTTATGGAGTACAGATGTATCACTATACATCGATACATATAATATGCAATTGTCAAATTAGGGTGACAAACATTAATCATTTCTTTGTATTGGGAACATTCAAACTCCTCTCTTCTAGCTATTTGAAAATATTTACTGTAGTCACCTTCTGGTCTATAGAATACTAGAGCTTATTTCTTCTATGTAGCAGTAGTTTTGTATCCTATAAACAGTCTTCCTCTATTCCATCTCCCTACCTTTTCCAGCCTCTAGTAACCACAGTTCTACTCTTTACTTCTGTGAGATCAACTTTTTAGCTTACACGTGTGAGTGAGAACATACGGTATTTATCTTTCTGTTCCTGGCTTATTTCACTTAGCATAATATTTTCTAGGTCTGTCCACATTGCCTTGATTGATGGATTTTACCTTTTTTATGACTGAGTAGTATTCCATTGTGTTTATGTAACATATTGTCTTTATCCATTCATTTGCTGATGGACACTTAGTTTGATTCTGTGTCTTGGCTATTGTGAATAGTGCTGCAATAAACATGGAGATGCAGTTATCTCTTATATATCCCTGATTTCCATTATTTTGGATATATAGTAGTGGGATTCCTAGAGCATGTGGTAGTTGTATTTTTAGTTTTTTGAGGAACCTCCATACTGGTCTCCATAATGACTGTAATAATTTACATTCCCATCAACAATGTATGAACATTCCCTTTTCTCCAAATCATCACAAGCATTTTTTTATTTTTTGTGTTTTTGATAATAGCCATTCTGTCAGGTATGAGGCGATATCTCACTGTGTTTCAATTTGTGTTTCCCTGATGATTACTGATGATAAGCACTACTTGTATGTCTTTTGAGAAATGTCTATTCAGACATTCAGATCATTTGCCCATTTTTTAATTGGATTTTTTTTCTGTTGAGATGTTTGAGTCCTTCATATATCCTAGGTATTAGTTCCCCTGTTGGATGAATGATTTGCAAATATTTTCTGCCATTCTGCAGATTATCTCTTCATTCTATTGATTGTTTCCTTTACTGTGCAGAAGCTTTTTAATTTGGTATGATCCTACTTGTCTGTTTTTGTTTTTGAGACCTTATCTGTAAAATCTTCCCATACCAATGTCCTAAAGCATTTCCTCTGTGTTTTCTTCTAATAGTTTTATAGTTTTGCATCTTACATTTAGGTCTTTAATCCATTTTGAGTTGATTTTTGTGTATGATGAGAAATTAGGGCCTAGTTTTATTATTCTGCATATGAATGTTCAGTTTTCCCAGCACCATTTATTGAAGAGACTATCCTTTCCCAGCATATTTTCTTGGTATCTTTGTCAAAAACCAGTTGACTCTAAATATGTGGATTTATTTCTGCATCCTCAGTTCTCTTTCATTGGTTTTTCTGTTTTTATGCCAGTATCATGGAGTTTTAATTACTATAACTTTGTTGTATATTTTAAAGTCAGATAGTAAGATGTTTCCAGCTTTGTTCTTTTTTCTTGGGATTGCTTTTTCTATTCAAAGTCTTTTATAGCTCTATACAGATTTTAGGATTTTTTTCTGTTTCTAAGAAACATATAACTTTCAGTGGATGAATTTTAATCAAACATCTCTACATGAAACTTAAAATCTATTAGGCATTTTTAAAGACTGTAAATTATAGTAGAATTAAGGGTGGATACTTAGGTGCTAATTCACCTGTGAGTTTGGACAAGTTGCTTAATTTCTCAGGACTCAGTTTTCTTCAACAGGTGCTTAAAAATCAGGAATTTGAATTTTAATTATGGTGAAATTAATTAATTACTGGTCACAAGGGCTAATGAATAGTTTTATATTCATGGTTAACTTGTAATGATACATTCTAAAGCTTATCCTCTAAAACTCTGAGATTATTTTAAAATTTGTGTTTTGAAAGGCCTGCTGTATATTTTATTAACAAATTTATTGAGGTATAATATGAGTAAAGTATATAAAGTTGAAATGTACAATTTGTTACATTTTAATTTACCTATGCCCGTGAAACCATCACCACAATCAAGAAAATGAACACCCCCATCGCCCCAAAAGTTTTTGTTTGCCCTTGTTAATTCCTTTCTTCCTCACCTCCTGTCTCAAGGCAACCACTGAACTGCTTTCTGTTACTATAGGTTGGTCTATACTTTCTATAAGCTTATGTAAATGGAGTTAAATAGTATGTATGTCTTTTTTGAATGGCTTCTTTCAGGATAATTATTTTGAGATTTATGTATGGGGAGATGCAAAAAAAATGGAATTTATTTATTAAAAATTATGTATTTATTCTGACATATTTAAACTTCAATCACCTTCAAAGTATTATCCATGTGGCACAATAACCCTATGGTGATGCTTTTTCCACTGCTCAAAAAAGTTTTTGAGCTCATCAGTTTTGATGCCTTTTAGTAGTGCTTCTGCCGGTTTTTGTTTCATCTCTTCCACATTGGCAAAATATTTACTTTTGAGGAATTTTTTTATTCAGGGAAACATCTGGGGCACGATCGGGTGAATAGGGAAGGTGGGCATGAGGATCAGGCCAAAAACTGCTGAACACTTAGCAGTCTGGGCAGGTGTGCTCATAAATCACCCATCATGAAGTGGGCAAACGCATTGAAAGAATCTCCAGGCCGGGCTCGGTGGCTCAACCTGTAATCCCGTGCTTTGGGAGGCTGAAGTGGTTGGATTGCCTGAGCCCGCGGGTTTGAGACCCACCTGGGCAACTTGGTGAGACCTCATCTCTACAATTAAAAAATTAGCTGGGTGTAGTAGCACACGCCTGTAGTTCCAGCTACTTAGAAGGCTGAGCAGAAGGATCGCTGGAGCCCAGCAGGTTGAGACTGCGGTGGCCGGGAGCGTGCCACTGCATTCCAGTCTAGGCGACAGAGAGACTTCAACTCAAAAAAAAAAAGAATCTCCAAAAAAAAAAATCTCACTGAAGCCAAATGCGACCTGTCACAACGGTACTAACTAGTACACTAATGCAGATAGGTTCCTAGAACACATACCTATCTGGGGAAGCCTGTACTACAGAGGCCTGCATTCCAAAAAATAATTCCAGTTTCTTTTGAGTCCTTCGTATCTTATAGCATATATCATATTCCGTTCCTTTTTATTGCTGAGTAGAAGTCTACTGATAGACATTGGGGTATTTTCCACTTATTGACTATTACAAATAAAACTGCAAAGAGCATTTTTGTACAATTTTTTGTGTAGATACATGCTTTTATTTCCCTTGAGTAAATCCCTAGGATTGGAATGACTGGATCTTATGTTTAATTTTTTAAGATACTGACAAAACCTTTCCAAGGGGTTGTACATTTTTACATTCCTACCAGCAATATATGAGAGTTCCAGCTCATTTTAGCCACTCTAGTAGGTGTTTACTGATATCTCATTGTGGTTTTAATATGCATTTTACTAATGACCGTTAATGTTAAGCATCTTTTCATGCTTCTTTTTGCCATCTGTATGACTTAAATGAAGTTCTGTTCAGAACTTTTGCCCATTTTTATAGGGTTCTTTGTTTTTGTATATGTATACGTATATATTATTTATAAAAACAAAAGGAACCACTTCTTTTCTTACAGGAAACAATCCACAGTATTTCAGAACCAAGATTGTAGCATTTACAGTATCTTGCCTTAAATCACACTGATGGATTTCATTGCTTTCTACCAGTCAACACTGAATTTCTATATATGGGGTTCTACACTATATTATGGGGTGAATTTTCTGAAACTTGCCCTAGGGATACAAGATAGGTATATGATTTGTAAATATTTTCTTCCTGTCTATGGCTTGTCATTTCAGTCTCTTAATGGTACCATTCAAGAGCAGTTTTTAATTTTGATAAAGTTCAAATTTATCAGTTTGTTCTTTTAGATATAGTGCTTTGGTTTGGTATGTAAGAAATCTTTGCCCTACCCTATGTTACAAAGGTTTATGTTTTCTTTAAGTTTAGAGATTTTACGATATAAACAGAATTTATGTCCACAGTTGGCAAGTTTGTCAAATTTGGGCAATAGAATAGTTACTTACTAAATAACAATACCAAGTGTTTATGAACTCATTGGGTTATACACAGTCTTAAATTTAAACACATATTGGCCATTTGTAAATCACATATTAACCAAACCATAATATTCCCAAATGAGTAGATATTTGAGTTGCTGTACCTGACTGAAATACCAAAACCTTTTGATATTTTTCTCAGCAGCACATACATACAGTGATTAATGATATCATTACTAGTTGCATTTGGGGGAGGATATTAAAAATTTTAAGTTGGTATTTACAAAAATGTTGCAGTTTCAGCAGTTCAGTAAAAAAATAAAAATAAAAGCTTAGATGTGCCTCTAACTCAGGCTTCACTCACCCTTCTTTTTTTATTTTTTCTTCCCCTCCATCCCTTCCTCCTTCCCCCTGTTCAGCTTTCTCTTCATTGACTCACAGAATAGAAAAGCCAAGCCAGTAGAAAAGAAAGACAAGCCATCCTGTCTTTTCAGAACCTGAACAGTTTCTGAATTTAGAATGAATTCCTCCAAAAAACAAAAACAGTCTTCAATACCTTTGGAAGAAAGAATAGCTGTTAACTCTTCAGCTGTCATTTCAACGTAGTCTGATGAATCCAGTTGATTTAAGTGACTTCTACCAGCTCACTTACATAAATTCCAAAAACTTAACAGCAAATGCATGCTATGAATGATTTACCCGTAGCCCTGAACTTTGTTGTAATGTATGTTTTAGAATGATGTGTTGTTAGTTGTCCAGCTCTTTATCAGAAGTTAAGAATAGAACCGAATTACCTATATTGAGATTATTTGCTAGGAAATAAGATGCAGATATTTTTGAGCTGCTATGAGCTTAATTGTGAAGCAAACTTTGTCTCATACAATGCAATGAAAAACTGTAGTGCTTAATTCATGATATAGTTTTAAACTTTAGTGTACCTCAGAGCTACATGTATTTTTTTAAACTAAATTAATTTTAAATGTGATATAAATACCTTGTAAGTATTCCCTCCAGATCTTTACTAGATAGTCATAAAAGGGCTTGATTTAAGTATTACAAAGGAGATTTTCGTTTATTGTATTTTAATTTCTTTCCCTTTGAACCATGAAAAAATGTGTGGGGACTCATAGGAAGAAAGTGACAGTAGGGCTGCTTTACAACTCATACTGCTTTTTGAAGTAGAGATGGTTGTTTTATTAACTTCTCATTTTGCATTGTTTTTCTCTCTCTCTCTTTTTTCTTTTTTAATTTAGAATTTTCTCCTAAACTGATTGGCTTGACTGGCACAGAAGAAGAGATTGGTCAAGTGGCCAGAGCATTCAGAGTGTATTATAGTCCTGGCCCCAAGGACGAAGATGAGGACTACATAGTAAGTAAATGCTCAGATTTAACCCGTGGGCCAGTTCCCAGATCCTAACTATTTATACAGCTTTAAATGATTGACTGGCTTCTAAGATGAAAAAAAGTAAGAGTATTGCAAATTCCTTGGAAATTTTGAATATTTGAAAGGATAATAGAAGCATTTTTTTTTAAGATGCTTGTTTAATTTATATTCATTGTTCTCATAATTTAATTACCTGTTTTTCTCCTCTAGTGGCATATAAAATTATACAGCAATATAAAATCAGATACTTGGATTCCATGTTGGAAATCAAGAGGCGCCATCATATTTGGGCAAAGCTTATTTTAGTTAAAAAACTAAAATAAGCTTTGCCCAAATACGATGTTTGGTTCTCCCTGCATCCCCAGTGAAGAGATTTAAGAAACGTACTCTTTTTAAGAAGCAACTTTAGGCCACACGGAACTGCATTTTTATATTGAAGGAGAATTCTGAAAGCAAGAATTCTGAAAGCAAGAGAAAAGAGAAACACTATCAAAAGACAGACTTTCTGTAAGGCTTATTTGCATATCAACTATATGCTTTGCACAACTAGGTATTTAGTATATGCATTTTAATGATGGGGAGCAGAAATTCTGTTAAGTTGTACTTCTGTAGCTCTTACATTAAAGAGCTGTCTTCACATTTATCAGCACTGCCCCATAAGTTTTAGGCTAATGCCCAAGTTACTGTATTTTTTTCCTTATCAGTGGTTTCCCAGTGAACCAACAAGGTATGCACGCACCACCCCGTCCACCCAGTTTTCTTCTTAATATAGACATTTTCCACCTATTAGATTAAGAATAGTCACTGTATTTTGGTACGATGTTGGGTTTTTTCTCAGTTATGATGCGCTCTTTTTTATATTGGTTTGGCAAACCAATTAATCATGAGAACCTTTTCAGCTGCAGAGCTGGTTCTCTAAAAAGAAAGATGGCCAGAACCCTGAATCACTGATCTACCAGCTCCCCATGGCCCATTCCAAGGCTGATATACAGAAGGGACATCTCACTGTGGTGCTTTGTCACCTTTGAACCTAGAATACATTGTGTGCTCCCTGGAGCCTGTGGTCTTCTGGCCCCTTTCCCTTAGTCAGCCCACACAGTAATCTTGTCTTCTAGGGTCTGCTGCCTTATAGAGTTAAGGAAACTTGGATTGATTAACATAAAAGGAGCATTTTTCCTTAAACCCCAAGTCTAAGGAAAGTAGAGGGACTCTCCTGTGGCTTCTTCTTGCTGCACTAGAGAAGAATGATACAATAGCAGAGGATGCTGTGATCAAGAGAGAAAGCCATGGAAAAAGAACTTTTCAGACTTCTTTCCTTTTTCTATAGACTTGTATTAACTGATTCTGAATTTAACTGATACTGACAGTGAGAACAGGTGAGCTAATCAGTCTGACTTCCAGCATTAAATAGTTTTGTTAAATTGTTTGAATATATACAGTCCTAAACTAAGTAACACTCCTTAGTCTTGTGCTTAGAGCTTGTAATTCTAAAGTCAAAAATAAATTTTACAAATAAAACTGAACAGCCTGTGAAACATAAATTTAAAACATTCAGTTAAAGTAACGAGATTTTGCTGAAACCAAAATACTGCTCGCCACAAGAATAGGGTTTCAGTCAGACAGCTATACTCAACTGCCTCTCTACATTTTTTATTCAAAATACTTTGAAGCCTTTGATTGTATAGCCTGTCTTGACTGTTTGGTGTTGACTCGATGAGAATGCTTCATGTTCGTGTTATCTGCCTGTAACCAGCAGTGGACAGCTGGATGCCAGTGATATACTGGGGGTGCCAAATAAATGTATACACATTTTAAGAGATGTTTGCTATAATCAGAAGTATCTGGATGCTGATGGTAACCACTCTGATCACCTCTTACAATTGTAGAAGTCAAATGTTACAATGTGACTTGTAGTCATCTTATTGAGTATTACAATTTCAATATGGTTTTTTCCTTTCTTAAAATGTGCATACTTTTTTTGGCACTCTGTATATCTAAACAGCAAATATTGAGCATAGACACTGAAATTTGTACTCATTATGCAGATAATCCAGAATATGGATATTAATTTTTTTAATCTTACAAATGAAAATATACATATTTTATGAACACTTCTTGGTTCTTTTATAATATATGCTAGGCCCCATTTTGAGAAATACTGGTTTATTGCCATAAGAATTTGACCTGTTGGTAAGAATCAATTAGGAACTCATTAGTGTACATTTGCTAAATCGTCCAATAGGGGGAGACACTCTCCAACTTCTTAGGTTTGTCATTAGTATGACTTCTGTCCCTTGAGGTCACAGATTTTCATCCACAAGATGGTTTGGGAAACTTTTGCTAAGATTCCAGGACCTGCAGGGAGTAAGGGGAAGCCTTAACGGTTAACCTTGAGATGTAATGGAATGAAGTTTTCTTAATCTCAACAGCAACAAAAGGTCAGCTTCTGGCTTTTGAATGGAATTCTCATCTGATAATATGTGTAAACTGGGTATGCCAACAATTTGGGATTCCATAGAAAGCTAGATCTGCACATTATTGTGTATAATATTACATTATTATGTAAGCATTAGTTAGAAAATACTTTGGAGAAAGAATATAAATGGCTTTCAAACCTAAGAAAAGATGCTCTGTTTCATAATAAAAGAAACGTGAATTATACAGTGAGATGGGTTTTTTTAACCTATTAGTTCTGCAGTGGTCAAAAAGTTTGAAAATATGTTGCCAAATATATTGTCTAAATTGGGAAAACAGGAAATACACTGTTGGAATGCATTTGGAACAACAGCCACTTTTATGCATTGTTGTAGAAATTAAACTGATAAACTCTCTTCAGAGGGCAATTTGACAGTATCTCTCAACGTTTAAAGCAAAATACATTTGAGGTCAGAGATTCCACTTTTAACCTACAAAAAGGACTGAAAACCAAGTAACCATTCTGTTTTTTTAAACTACTCTATATGAAGCTGGGCACAGTGCTCATGCCTGTAATCCCAGCACTTTGGGAACTGAAGATAAGAGGATTGCCTGAGCCAGAGACTAGACTGGGCAATTTAGCAAGACCTCGTCTCTACAATAAATAAGTAAAATAAAAGTTAGCTGGGCATGGTGTTGCCTACCTGTAGCTCCAGCTCCTCAGAAGGCTGAGACAGAAGGATCACCTGAGCCCAGCAGGTTGATGGTATGGTAGCTATGAGTGTGCCATTGCAGTCCAGCCTGGGTGAAAGAATGAGATTCTGACTCAAAAATAAATAAATAAACTACTAGATATGCACTGGTAAAGAACAATGTCCAGTATATTAAATGAGAAAGAAAGTAGCATATATTGTTACTTGTGTATAAAAAGAAGTAGGTGGTAGTAGATATATACGCACAGTAGTAGATGCAGACTTTCTCTGAAAGAATACAGAAGGAACGTGTGACAGTGGTTCCCTCTGAGAAGAACAGAGGGACTGTGGGAATCCAGGATAGGAGGAAGACATTGATTGCATAAATTTAGTGGATATTCTTTTTTTAAATCATGTGCATATATTACTTTTAAAAAAATAAAAACTTACAATTATTTTTTTTAAAAGTACACATTAAGAAAACTGAGTTGCTTCTCTCCAGTAGAGTTAGAAATAGTGACAACATAGTGATAAAAGATTATGAACTTTGAAATTGTACAGATTCTAGGTTTTAAGGTTAGATCTGACACTTACTAATTATATAGCTATTCTCTTCAACCTGTTGTGTCATTTGTAACAGAGGAGACCTGTCTCATGGGTTATGATGACACGTGAAAGAACTTGTCAATAAATGCTAGTTTCCTTTTTCTCTACTAGGAAGTGCTAGAACTTAGAAGGCCTCTATATTAGAATAGTGTGAGTTTACTCTGCCCACAACCCAAATGAATATTGATAAATGACCCCTGACAAGTTTGACAAATACAACAGTATTTTTATTGTGTACTAGAAAAGAATTTATATTAAGAACACTCAGAAAATAAGTCCCACATAACTATAATGCTGTTTTTTAACAGAATAGAGAAAAGAGATAGTGAAAAAAGGAAGAAACAGGGAGAAAGATGTAAGCTACAGAAATAAGGCTTCATGAGAGAATTGGAGACTGGATTCTGATTTCTGAATCCAATGTTCTCCTCTGAAACATAGTTCTCCTCTCTTGCTCCTGCAGTAAATTATTCCACAGCACTTGAAATCACCAGCTGTTTGAGCTCTCTTAATGTACATTCTCTTCTTATGTGGGTAGGCAAGTGCCTCTTTCCATTTGCTGTCTTCTTACGAATGTGTGGGTATAAAAAAAAATAATAACCTCACAGACATATAATGTGTGTTGGAGTCTATTTGGGGGGAGGGTGTCTTCAGTTTGGCATGTGTGATCACATTCCTGTCTTTCTTTTTTATCTCACTAAATAGCAATTGAGCCTGCAATAAATTCCAAGGATTCTGAGTGCTAAATCTGCTCACTTAAATTTGGATTTTGTGGAAACATCTAAACAAAAAAACTGATGACTAGTTTAAACTTAAGTTAGAGCTGGGAACATTTTAAGAACTTTGCCAGGAAAATGAATGATGGATTTACGATGATTCCTTGGGGGTTTAGCATTTTTATAGCTCCTGAGGATTTGCTTTTCAAATGATGTGTTTCAGATATGATTGTCCAGTGTAGCATATAAAAATTTCCTTGGGGGAAGAAAACCTATTTTTTCCTTTCTGTTTGAATTACTAATCTGAATTACTAATTACTAAATATTATTAGGATGTATAGATTATTTAATTAGTTTTCTGGTTTCTTCTCATAAAACATGGTAGGGAGAATTTAGGCAGTAATGAATGACAACCAGTTCTCCCCAAACATAAAGGAATACATCCAAGAACTTAATAAAGAAAGTAATTTTTCACCAACACTCTTAATTTCATGTGAGAGCTCTTTGTAATAAGGTTAAGGGATCAGATGAGATATTTCCACTCAAAAATGAAGGTGTTTCTGAACAAGCATTGCTGTTCCATGAGTATTGACTGCTTCATGAAGGCCTGCAGCAGCCATTTCTTAGGAAGTAGATTTAATTTTCTGAGAGTATGTGAATGAATATGTGTTAAGGGTTGAACCAAAAGAATTTCAAGTTCTAGCTGATGTTACAAATGACATAGCCAGTACAAATTTCAAGAAAATATAGGATTTTAGACAATCTGTTTCTCTGAATTTGCTATAATAGACTTAGGTCCATTCCATAAAAAATAGATGCTACAAAAGATTATTTAAGCATTAATGTGAAGTTCTCTTGTCCTGCAGCATTTATTCAGTAAAATAAGCAGCTTATTTTGCTAATCTTTGTGTCACACCCCTCTTTTCTCTGCAGGTGGATCATACAATAGTAATGTACTTGATTGGACCAGATGGTGAGTTTCTAGATTATTTTGTCCAGAACAAGAAGAATGCAGAAATAGCTGGTTCAATTGCTGCACACATGAGGGCACACAGGAAAAAGAGCTAGCCAAAGCAGCATCGGTGGATGCAACATTCTCTTGCTAAAGTGGAAGGAAACTGTCTCCCATAGGAGCCTATATATATGTGCAACTTACAGAATGACCTTTGTACCATGAGAACTTTTCTGTTTTGAATGAAACCAGATAGACTCTTGGAACTGTAAAGATTAAACCCAGAGTCTCCCAGGTAGCTGTGGTGAGACCAGAGGACCAGGCTTAAGTGAAGCCAGTGAAGAAGCGGACCCGCAGAAGGACATAGCAAGGAGAGCACAGCCAGCATGTTTCCCTTGTGAATGGACCTCTCCAGCATCTTGGACTCTTGCTTATACAGATTGTAGGACTGAATTTCATGGAAATGGCTGTAATTTCCATAGTATTCTTGCTTTCTTCTTGAGTTCTTTGCTCTTCTGAGTTCTTGGTGACTGATAACAGTCAAATTAGGCTCTCTGTCATCAAATTAACCTTTATACTTGAAACCATAAGTTTAGGCTTCTTTGTTAATGAAAATCACTGTCAGGTTTGCATTTCATTGCCCTGTCTTCAAGTGTTGATTAATGAAGATTGACTAATGATGAGGAAATTGATTGGAGAAAACTACTAGTTTGATTTCCCGAGGGGTCCTTTGTGCTATTTTTTTAGCCAATTGATATGCCAGGTTCTCAATGACATACCATATGGAAAGAAGAGTATATTGATCATGAATGTGATACAGAGTACTTTACTGTGTATATTGAATTGTACTGTGTGGACAATAAAGACATATTTGGTTTTGCAACTCAAACAAGCATGACCTTTCTCATGGGCAAAGAATGGGTGGCAGAGATGGTTATACACAGCTGTCAGAACAGAGAGCCATAGACCACTGGGCGGGTAAGGGACTGCTTGTTGAAATGCTCATTCCCAGGGCCAGAGCTAAATTCACTGAGTCTGGGGTAGGATGCAGAAGCCTGCATTCATAACAGACATTCCGGGTGACTCAGTTGCTGGTGGTCTAAGGACCACATCTTGAAAAACGATGTTTCAGGGGGAAATAATCATTTGACCCATCTTTTGGTCTGCAGCCATTCAAGAAAATGATTGTTGAGGGACAGGATGAATCTTGGCTTTTGTTTCTAGATGTAACTGCCTGGATGTCAGGGCTTAACCTTTTACCACCTGAAGTTGCTACTCTAGGCAAAGTTTTCAGAAAGATTTTCAGCAAATTCTAAGATGCAACAAGTATTTTGGTTAGACAACAGATTTTTTTAATCCATCAGTTATGTTTTTACATGCACATAGTATATGACTTTTGATTTTTAAATTATCTTCTCAATACTTTTGTTAAACCTAGTAAGTATTTAAAGCAAAGTAAAAGTATGTAAAAAAGAAAACTATAGTAACAGACTGAAAAATGTCCCCCCAAATTCGTATGTTGAAATCTTGATCCCAGTACTTCAGAATGTGACTGTATTTGGAGATAAGGTCTTTAAAGAGGTAATTAAATGAGGGCTGGATGTAGTGATTCTTGCCTGTAATTCAGTGCTTTGGGAGGCCAAGGTGGGAGGATTGCCTGAGTCCAGGAGTTAGAGACCTACCTAAGCAACATAGCAAGACCTCATCTCTACAAAAAGTCAAAAACTTAGCCAGGTGTGGTGGTATGCACCTGTAGTCCCAGTTACTCTAGAGACTAAAGTGGAAGCGTTGCCTGAGCCCAGGTGGTCAAGGCTGCAGTGAGTTGTGATCTTGCCACTGCACTGTAACCTGGGAGACAGAGTGAGACCCTGACTCAAAAAAAAAAAAAGTAATTAAAATAAGGCTGTTAGAGTGAGTCCTAATCCAATATAACTGAAATTCTTAACAAAAATATAGATTAGGACACACATCTGCACAGGAGAGAGGTCTCCAGGAAAAAAACAAAACAAAAAAAAGCCTGCTGACACCTGATTTTGGCCTTCCAAGCTTCAGAACTGTGAGAAAATAAATGTCTATTGTGTTAGCCACCCAATATGGTATTTTAAGGCAACTCTAGCAAATGAACACCATAGCCTGTTCCTTAGTAAGCAACTGCAAGATTTAGTTTATGTAAACCAACTCACAAGTAGTTGGTTTGGAATGACTTTCTTAGGGATCTTGTCAGGGAAGTGAGAAACTTACTAAAAGTCTAGTCTCCTTTAACAAGAGAAATACTAAGTATCTAAAATGCCAAATATTTAAAAAGATAGTCTGTTTAAAGCCACACTACATCTGTGTGGATCCCTTTGCAGCAAGCTTACTCTTAGATGAAACTTAGACTCATTCTCAGCTGTTGCAGGTTGGAACTTGTGTAATAGTCCAGAAAGGGAATAGCAGCTTTTAAAGAAACCTTTTATTTGTTCTTCATTCCAGTGTCAAGTTTAAAGGCTTAAAGTCAGGATGTGAGAAGCGAGAAAGAAGGCCTCAGGGTGATTGATGTCTTCCATATCTCCCTGTGTATGCACAAGGGACAGTCCCAAAAAATGACAGTACAAAACTCGAATCCTAATTTCTAGTTAGGTCCCTGCTTGTTCCACTGTTACATGCACTTGTGACTGTGTGACTCCAGTGAAAGCTAGGGGTGCCATGTGCCGGGGGGGGCAACCTTTCTACTGTGAATCTTGGAAAACCAAAATTGGGGCTGCCTTTCATGGAGTATCACTTTCAAGTCTTTACCTGGATGGGCTAGAATGCTTTCACTAGGCTTGTCTATATAATTACAATTTTAAGAACTGCCATCTGTTTATTTGATAATTATAAGAATACTGTAGGGTACCTTATGCATAGGCATGAAAGTACCTAATGCATAGGCATGAAAGTACCTAATGAGGCAGCTAATACCCGAAGTGTAAGAGCTGAGATTTCCTGAATGCCAGTAAAACATTCATGTGACTTAGGAGGCTAATGTGAACCCAGTAAAATGATTTGAAACTTTAAATGTATCCGCATAAGATATTTTAAAATAACTTTTATTGTCTAAAGTTTAAAAGTTTTAAAATGTCAAATTATACATTATCTCCCAAACTTTTTTGTTTTGACATATAGCACAATTTAAATTTCTGTATGTGTATGTGAGCTACCTTTCAAAGAGCAGTCACCCATGCAAGCATTTTTTATCCACTTAGTTTAGAGCTTTCATTGTAGTTATGAGTTGAATTATTCTGGAACAATATGGGTGATTTCCATTCATTAACGAGATACAAGCAATAACCTTCAGCCATGTGTTTCTTAATAACATCTTTAGAACTTAGGGAGTAATTATTTTCTATTCACTTTTTCGATGTATTTTATGGTTTGTTGGCTCTTCTTCCATAATTACACCATTTCCTCAGTAGAGAAAATTTGTTATACAGAAAAGTTAAAATTACCATTGTTCCACTACCAAGAAACAATACTAGAATACATTTCCTTTCAATCTTCAACATTTTAAAATTAATCTTTTATTATGTCGGAAATGCACTGATTCATTTCTTTAAAAACGTGAACATGACAGATCAGACTCAAGTCTCTCCCCACCCGCCGCCTAAACCCCCTTCTCAGAAGTGACTATTTTTTAGTGTTTGGTGTGTATCTTTCCAGAGCATTTAGAACCCATGTAGGCTGTGTTTCAGTTTCAAGTTTTTTGGGTTTTTGTGAATTTTATTTTTATTTTAGATTCAAGGGGTACATGTGAAAATTTATTACATAGGTATATTGTGTGTTGGTGGGGTTTGGGCTTTTGATAAGCTTACCATCCACAAACTCACCCCCACCCCCAGTGGTGAGGATGGTACTGGATGGGTGGTTTTGCAGCCTTCATAGGAGTTCACTCATAAGTGGGAACGAAACACTGGGCACACACAGGCACAGGCTTAAGTTTTGAGTACTAGGACACAGTTAAGAGTGTTGTTACTATGACACAGAGATATTGCTCAGTTTTTATAATTCCCAAGTTTAGTTAATATTGAAGGTAGCCCACAATGGCTTCCCCTTCTTTCTTACCAGAGCTAAATAGTGGATTAACTAGGGCCCAAGTGGGTACTTACCTGCAAGCTTTTAGCAATGCTAACACTAGAACTGTCTCTATGGCATCGCTTCTCAGTGTGTCTGTGTCATCACCTGGGGACTTGCTAAAAACACAGCATTGCAGTCACCTCTCCGGGTCTCCTCAGTCAGAATCTGTATTTTAACAAGATGCCCAAATAATTCTTACACATATTGACCTCTCCCTACCACCAATACCACAGTGTCTACTAATTTGTACCCAACAGGGAAGGAAAAAAAGTAAAGAAAGAATAATAAGTAGTTAATTTTTCCCAAATCAGGAAGCTCTTTTTGTTTCCATGAGACACAATTTGAAGAATCAAACACCGTAATTATCGCTTCTATCCCTCCCTGTCAGAACATCTATTCAGCATGGGATACCAAGGGTTTTTCTATGAGTTGCAATTCCAACAAATAGCAAAGAGATAAGCTGTTTGACTAGACTGTAGGCCTCATAGGGCTCAATGCAGTATTTCCATTTAAGTATTTTGAGGTATCAAGTTGAAACCAGATTGAGGACCATCTGACCTCTGCTGGTCCTAGTGCCATCAGGTCGCTGAGGTCACTGATGTTACTGACTGAAACAGAGAGGCTAACTCTGCCTGTCTCCTGGTCAACTCAAGCTCTGATAAGGCATTCTTAGTTACAGAGAACAACAGGGCCATTAAGCCCTTCAGGGTAAGTTCCATTCTCGACAGGGACAGGTAAGCATTTAGTGTCTAAAGCAAGGCAGGCCTTTGAGTGGCTTCTTTTCCCTCTACTGTCCTCAGGGACTCTCTCCTAACTCCTGGACCCCTGCCCATGCAAGCACAGAAGGCACTAACTCTTCATGTTCAGAAAGCCCTGTCTGGAACATGAGGGGATGCAGCACACAGCACTCATTCACTGATAGATTGAGGAAGCCAACATTTTTTTGAGTGCCTATGTGAGGTTAGGTACTAGGAATATATATGTAAATAGTCCCTGGAGAGTGCCTCTGGCACACAAATAACCACACAAGACAAACAAAAGACAGCTTTTAGACATTCAACCCCAACCAGTTTGCCAATGTACCTAAAACTCTCTTTTGAGTGTTTTATGTATCTAGTCAGTGTACAGTTATAAATATGCAGAAATCAAAATGTTTACTAAAATATTATTAGTCACAATAACCACACAAAATCTATAGTAAATAGAATTATTCTATTATAGAATATATGCAATCTATAATAAACAATAATTACTCAGGATTCATAATAAAATAATATTTTTTAAAATTTAAGGTATTAATGAATAAAGAAACATAGTTTGGTCCTTGATGAGAAGATTCATGTAAATATGTCCATTTCCTCCTACCTAAATCTTTGACATAGTTTTAATAATATGGCAATGGCAAATGGTTGCCAGGGGCATGAAGGAATTTTGGAAAGTGGTGGAAATGTTCTATGTCTTGCTTGTGGTGGTGGCTACACAACTGCATTAGATCTGTCAAAACTCAATGAACTGTATATTTTTAAAAGGGTGAAATTTAACATATATATCTCAATAAACCTCTCTTTAAAAAATCATAGTGGCATTATTTTGGAGCTCAATGAAAAGATTCTGAAATAAATCTGAGACCAGGCACAGTGGCTCACGTCTATAATCCCAGCACTTTGGAAGGTGGAGTCAAGAGAATTGCCTGAGCTCAGGGGTTCAAGACCAGTCTGGGCAACTTGGCAAGACCTCGTCTTTACAATAAAATCAAAAAAATTAGCCGGGCACATTAGTGCATGCCTGTAGTTCCAACTACTTGGAAGGCTGAGGCGGAGGAATTGCCTGAGCCCAGCAGCTCAAGGTAGTGGTAGCCATGAGCATGCAACTGCCCTCCAGCCTGGGCAATGGAGTGAGACTCTGACTCAAAAAAAAGAAAAAAGAAAGAAATGAATCTGGAAAAATAAATGTGAAAAATTTGGAAGATAAAGGAAGTGGAAATAAGAGCAAGGAGGAAGGACTTATCAATTTTAACATGTTACTAAGCCAGAATAATATTTAGAAGCATAGTACTTAACGTGGAACATAACAGATCAAGTTAGAAATAAAAGTATAGAAATAGATCCATGTTATATAAAACTTTACTGTATAGCAAATGTAGTCTACTATATTGGTGAAGATTATTTAAAAATAGCCGGGCTCGGTGGCTCAGCCTGTAATCCCACGCCTTTGGGAGGCTGAGGTGAGTGGATTGCCTGAGCCTGCGGGTTCGAGACCTGCCTGGGCAGCGAGACCTCATCTCTACAATAAATCAAAAAATCAGCCGGGTGTGGTAGCGCATGCCTGTAATTCCAGCTACACGGAAGGCTGAGGCGGAAGGATCGCTGGAGCCCAGCAGGTCGAGGCTGCGGTAGCCGGGAGCAGCCACTGCACTCCAGTCTGGGCGACAGAGTGAGACTCCAACTCAAAAAAAGTAAAAAATAAAAAATAAAAATAAATAGTATTGGAACAATGATATATGAAAAATGTTTGAGTACAAACCTATATCCTCTACCAAAACGAAATCTAGATGGATTAAGAATTTACATATAGTCTGGGTTCAGTGGCTCAGCCTGTAATCCCAGCACTTATGGGAGACCAAGGTAAGAGGATTGCCTGAGCCCAGGGGTTCAAGACCAGCCTGGGCAACTTGGTGATATCCGTCTGTACAATAAATCACAAAAAATCTAGCCGGGCTTGGTGGCATGTGTCTAGCTCCAGCTACTTGGAGGGCTGAGGCAGAAGAATCACATGAACCCAGCAGGTCGAGGCTACAATGGCCGTGAGCGTGCTACTGCACTCCAGCCTGGGAGACAAGAGTGAGACTCCAACTCAAAAAAAAAAAAAGAATTTGCACACAAAAAATTTAGGTGTAAAAAATCCAAACAAACAGTAAAAGCACTAGCAGGAAATATATGTGAACAGTGATACTATGCGGGGACAGGGTTACCCACGATGCCATGGGGCATGCCTTGGTCACACTTCTACGCACACCTGAGGGGTGCGGCCATGCACTATGCTGCAGGATCATACCTATGCAGCCAGAGCTGGCCTGTTCCTAGGCTGGACTAATCAGATCCTCTCTGGAATATGAACAAAGACACATTGTGGCTGATCAGCAATGAGAGTTGAAGCAGGAATGTCATGATGAAGAGGGGCCAGAGACAGGTCAGAGGTGGCCGTGATGAGCCACATGCAAGCTGAAATGCTGACTATAAACGAGGAAGCAAGCGAAGCCCACCACTAGGGAAAAGAGAAGGAAGCAGGAAGATGGAGATGAGTGGGAACCCTGAAAAAGGAGACAAGTTCCATGAACAGTAGTCAAAATTTTTTTATTAAATCAGTTAAAATTTTTTTTTAATTTACATCTTCCAATATATGTGCATTTATTTATTTATAAAGTGTATACCTGGCCAGGCTTGGTGGCTCAGCCTGTAATTACAGCACTTTGGGAGGCCAAGACGAGTGGATTACCTGGGCCTGCAGGTTCGAGACCAGCCCAGGCAACTTGGCAAGACCTCGTCTCTACTTGGAAGGCTGAGGCGGAAGGATCGCCGGAGCCCAGCAGGTCGAGGCTGTGGTGGCCGGGAACAGCCACTGCACTCCAGTCTGGGCAACAGAGTGAGACTCCGACTCAAAAAAAAAAATTACCAGGGCATGGTAGCACACGCCTGTAGTTCCGGCAACTTGGAAGGCTGAGGTGGAAGGATCACCAGAGCCCAGCAGGTTGATGCTGGGGTGGCCATGAGCATGCCACTGCACTCCAGCCTGGGTGACAGGGTGAGACTCCAACTCAAAAGTAAATACATAAATAAAAATAAAGTAATCTGTCCTGCTGCATGACTATATTTAGAAGTGATTGTCAGAGCAGCACATTCAAACAAACGAAACCCCAGAAATTTGAAAGGATGAAATCAATATAATATTAGCCCAGGTGGCAGATACATGGATATTTTGTTATTCTGTAAACGGAATATATATATTTGTGTATACACTCACGTGTCTGCCCTATTTTCCTATAAAAATTAAAAATTACATATAGGTTGTATTTTATGCATATTTTCTTCCCACACTCCAGTGTCATACGTGCTCCTGACTTCAGAGGCTACTGAGCATTCCAGTTATAGGTCTAATCTACATTAGTCTTCCAATACCCATTTCCCCTTTCTCTGAAGGTTCTGAATGAGCCTGTTTCTTCCAGCCATTAAAGCCAGTCTAAAATGATAGAGAACGCTTTTGTAAGCATGACCCCAAAGGTACAACGCATAAAGTAAGTCATTGCTAGACTTCCCAGCAAAAATCATATGTAAGAAAGAGTTATTATCACCAATATATCTGCAGTGTTTTCAAATCCATGAGGAAATAGAAGATGAACACTCTAAGAAAAAGCAGGGCAAAAGATATAAACAGCCTCAGAAAAGATTCAAACTGTGGAGTTTTTGTCTTCAGTTGACAAAACACTAAAAGAATGGTGTTACCCCTTGAGGATAAGGGAGAAATGAATTCTCACCTGGAAGTGATGGAGTGGTGGAGTATAAAGCACGGCAGTATTTCTGGTTGGCAATTTGTCAACATATAGCAAGCCAGCAATCCCACCTTTATGCATTTATTCATAGAAAGTCAAAGAATTGATCCCAACAATAGTTGATTTCAATTAAGACATAGGTGCTTCTTACAATACATTGAGTAGGTTATGTGACCAGGCCCAGATGTTGTATGTATGATCCACTAACAATGCCTGCAGGGGTTATGGGGAGAAGTAGTAGCTACCTTGATTTAGTACTCTCCAGCCATGACACGGATGTGCTGGGGTTTATTGCTGTTGCAGTGGATACTTGCTTGCTTGGGTTGCAGGGAAGCATGACAAGACTTAAGCTCCTCGTCCAGGACCTGGGGAAGTCTAGGAAAGAAATGCGCTTGATAATATCCTATCACAGACATTCAACCTGGAGAATATCATACATGGAGATGGATAACCCAGTAGACTCCACACATGCCCTCTTTGAGGATAAAGACAACACTTTCGTTCAAGTGGATCTCTCTTATTCCTTAAATCACAGAACCAGAAGATAGCAGAGCTGAAGAGGACTTAGGATGTTCAACTCCTTTTATTACTTTTTTTTAACAGAGGAAGAAATCAAGCCCTAAATATTTAAGAAATTTCAATTTATATAGGGGAAAAATTGTCCCACAATCCTAAAGGATGTCATCAAGGCTCACATTCCCGCAGGTGCAGTACGACAACTTGATGCACAAGGTCTTCTTGCAGCCCTGTACTCTAGGCAGACATTCCCCACTGAGTCATAGTTTCCCCACCAGCTAAGTGGGGATAATTCCACCTGCTCTGCCTGTCCCCTGAGATGGCTGTGAGGATCAAATAAGATAAGAAACAAATGGGGAAAACATTTGCAATACACTTGTGAGATTACTAAAATTGTTTACATATGAAATTTCTTAAAATAGACATAACATGTCAAGAGAAAAGGGGCAAAGAATATGAAGACTATTCATAGAACTACAAATGACCAGCAAGTATGAGGATCAACCTCATTCATAATAGAAGAAAATCAATTAAAACAGCAGTGAATTATTGAAATTCTTTTCCTTTTGGTTGAACTATTTGAAGTTTGTTGTATAAGTTACAATATCTCTACAAATAGTTCAGTATGAAAATCCCATAAGTAGTCTCCTAAATAGCTACAATGCCATTTTCACAGCTAAGAAAATTAACAAAAATTCCATGAGTATCATCTAATATCCAGTTTATGTTCAAACTTCCTCAGTTTGTCCTCCAAATGCCTTATCTTTATCAGGTTTTCCTTCCTTCTTTCTTTCCTTCCTTTCTTCCTTCTTCCTTCCTTTTTTCCTTCCTTCTTCCTTCCATCCTTCCTTCCTTCCTTCCTTCCTTCCTTCCTTCCTTCCTTCCCTCCCTCCTTCCACCTTGCTCCTTCTCTCTCCCTCTCTCCCTCCCTTCCTCCCTCTCTCTCTCTCTCTCCCTCCATCCCTTCCTTCTTTTCAATCTAGGATCTAATCAAGGTTCATGTAGTACTGCATTTGGTTCTATCTCTTTTATCTCTTTTGACTTAAAACAGGATCTCCAGATTTTATTTTTAAAATAATATTGATTCATTTGGACCTATCTAGGCCAGTTTTCTCATAGAAAATCTCACATTCTGGATTTGGCTGATTGGCTCTTCATGGTGTCACTTACTTCTCCCTCTGTTTTCCGAAAATGTGGAACTGTGCCTAGACACTTGATTAAATTTATATTAAACATTTTGGCAAGACAATTATATAGGGGATATTATGGAGCTCATGCTGCATTCCACTAGGAAATAAGGTAGTCCCCCTCAATGGTGCTACTTCATCACCGACTTAAGGTGGGAAACATCCTTCTCTCCACACCCTTTCACTAGTGGTTTTAGCATCTTTTGGTGATACTTTCCTAGTCTAGATGGATTACAGTAAGTCCCCTAACATATGAATGAGTTTCGTTCTGAGCGAGCACGTGTGTAAGTCCAGTTGGTCCATAGGTCCAACAAAGTTAGCCTAGGTACTCAACTAAAACAACCGACTATGTAGTACCAACTACATCACCGCTGCTTTTACACTTGCTTCTGGATACTCTGGGCTTGAAATAGAGATCCTGTACTAGTATACTCTATACAGTACTGTACAGTAAAGTATACAAAAGCACAACCACTTGTAGAAGCTGCACATACATGACAATGTATGCCAGACATGCGAACTAACTTATGTGACTGGACATGCAAAAGCATGTTCACATTTTTGAAAATTCGCAACTTGAAGATTCATATACACTTACCGTATTATACTGGTGACAAAATAATTATTTTTCTAATTTTATCATTCTATGTTTATTAGTGACTTTCTTCTGTAAACAAGAACTTTTCTTTCTCATTCTCCCATTCATCTAGTCTTAGGATTCACAGATTATTCTCTATTTAATGTGTTGATCTTCAAACACAGTCATTCTTTCAGATGCACAATTTCATCCATACTAATCACTCCAATTCAAATTAACATGTACTGGAATTTTCTCATCTTCTTTTATTTTATGCTTGTGTCTCTTTTCTCTCAGCATAAAAATCTTGATTTCTCATGAGTGTATTCTTAGTTATGCATTATCCAAAAATATACAAAATAGTTTCAAATTACAATCCACTATTATAACTAATAAATCTACTGAGGAAAGGCCCCAATTTCTTTGCAGTTCTTTTCGTGCTTTGAATACATCTCATAAAGAATGCACAGATGGCCATTGCCTTGCTAAGTGATGGTCTGGCCATGTGTTCTTTGAGCTATGGTCGCCGCCATATTGTCCTAAGCTTTGACCCCCTCCCCTACCTTGAGGAGGTGAATCCTCTCTCTCTCACTCTAATTCACTTTCTAAATAAACTATATTTTCTAATCTAAAAAAAAAAGAATACACAGACAACTTTTCAAAATTGGAAAGAATTAAGTATTTTCTAAGTGTGGTTATGTTACTAATTTGATATACATTAAGTTTATTCGTGTTCAGTTTGTATTCAATTTCAGGGTTTGTTTTTTCTCTTCTTTTTAAATTTAAATTTATTTTTGAATATATAAACATTAATGCGATTCAAAAGACAAAACCATATAAGAAGGCATGCTTCTCAGAGTTACCATTCACCCTCTATAGATAACCATTTTCATTGGGTTCCAGATTCTCCTTCCCTTTTTTTTTTTTTTGAGTTGTAGTCTCACTCTCACCCAGGCTGGAGTGCAGTGGCACACTCACGGCCACTCCAACGTTGACCTGTCGGGCTCCAGTGATCCTTCCACCTCGCTTTCCAAGTAGCCAGAATTACAGGCTCACACTACCACAACCGGCTAATTTTTATTGTAGAGAGGAAGTCTTGCCAAGTTGCCCGGGCTGGCTTGAACCCGCGAGCTCAGGCAATCCATTCACCCTGGCCTCCCAAAGTTCTGCGATTACAGGCTGAGCCACCGAGCCCGGCCCCTACTTTTTTTTAAACGAGCAAATATGTATAGATATTCTTATCTCTCCTTTCTTACACAAAAGGTTGCATTCCGTATATGTTGTTCCATTCCTGTCTTTTTTTATTTAACAATACATCCTGGGAATTATCTTCATCAGCTCATAGAGATCTCTCTAATACTTTTAATGGCTGCATAGCATTCCATCATGTGGATACATAATTTATTTAATCAGCTTCCTATCAATAAACACTTGGGCTGCTTCTAATCTTTTACTATTATAAACGGTATTGTCATAAATAACCTTATGCTTACAATGGTTTAGTATTTGTGAAAGTATATTTTAGGAGTGTGTTCCTAGAAGTGGTTTTGCTGAGTCAAGGGGAAATCACAAATATCATTTTGTTAACTTTTAAAAAATTCTCCTTAGCAGTTGTGCAATTTTCCACCTACCAGAAAAGTATGAGTGTGCTTTATCAGTCCGCCAACAGAATGCATTGCCCAGTGTTTGGATTTTGTCCAATCCAGTTGGTGGGAAAGTGTGTTTTCAATATGCATTTCTCTTAAAATAAGGAAAGATAAGCATTTTTAAAGGCCATCCGTATATCCTTTTTAATAAATTGTCTGCTTGTTTGCCATTTATTTCTGAGGGTTTGTTGTTGCTCTTGTTGTTTAGCTTTGTCTTTTTCTTCTTAACTTCTAGAATTATTAAAGTATTAAGGAGATTGACCTTTTGTGAAGTAAATTATAGGTATTTTCTTCCATTTTGTCATTTGTCTTTTTAATCTGGTTTTTGCTATAAAGATTGTTATGATGTTGAATTTATTATTTTTTAATTTCACTTCTCTAAATTTTGAGTCACAGTGGGCCTTCCTCACTCCCACATTGTAAAATAATTCACCTTTTTTTTAAAAAAGAGACAAAGTGTCACTCTGTCACCAGATTTCACCAGAGCACAGTGGCACCATCATAGTTCTCTTCAGCCTCAAACTCCTGGGCTCAAGCAACCCTCCTGCCTCGGCCTCCTGAGTGGTTAGGACTACAGGAGGGAGCCACCATGCCCAGATTTTTTTTTTTTTTTTTCAAAGAGAGTTGAAGTCTTGCTATATTGCCCAGACTGATCACAAGCTCCTGGGCTCAAACAGTCCGCCTGTCTCAGCCTCACAAAATTCTGGGATTACAAGTGTAAGCCACCACATCTTGCCTGTATTTTTATTTAGTATTGTGTCACTTCTTTATATTTTGACTTGATACATTTGCTATTTAATTTGATATATGGTGTGAGGTATGGATTGAAATTTATTTTTCCCAGTGGCTAACCAGTGGTCCCAGCACAACTTATTAGAGTCCATCTTAGTCCCACTGACTTGAGATACCACCTTCATGTATGAAATTTCCACTTGTATTTGGATCTCTTTCTTTCTTTGTTTTTGAGTTGGAGTTTCACTGTGTTGCCCAGGCTGGAGTATGGTGGCATGTTCACGGCTACCACAGCCTCAACTTGCTGGACTCAGGTGACCCTTCCACCTCAGGTGCACATGACCATACCCAGCCAAATTTTTTTTAATTTACTATGGAGACGAGGGCTCACCAAGTAACCCAGGCTGGTCTCGAACCCCTGGACTCTGGCAATCGTCTTGCCTCATCTTCCCAAAGCGCTAGAATTACAGGCTTGAGTCACCGCACCCGGCCTGGGCCTCTTTTTTTGAGATGTTCCTTTGGTCAGTCTGCCTCTTCATACACTAATATGACAGTCTTCATCATGTAGACTTTATAGTGTATGTTTCAGAATCTGGCAGAATGTCCTCCCTGTGGCTTTTCTTTTTTCGGGATTTTCTTTACCATACATGCATGAAATTTGGAACTTTCTAACTCTGGGAGTATGGAGGGCTGGTATTTTTATTAAGGTCACATTAAATTTATATACTAACTTGGGAATAATCAATATCTTCTTGATGGTGAATGATCCTGTCTAATAGCAAGGAACATCTACTTTTGTGTCTTTAAAGTCTTTCGGCAGTACTTTAAGGCTTTGCACATGTTGTGTTGAGTTTATTCTTAAGTATTTTATCCTATTGCTATAGGGTTGTTTCTTCTATATGAGGTCATGTCTTCCAATTGGTTATATAAAACTTCGTTCTTTTTAACAGCTCAAAGGTATAGCCAGGTTTGAAAACCACTCCTTTAAATAAAAATTCAGTGTTATCCTTCAAACTTGAGGTTACGGTTTAACTCTTAATCAACCTCCATCCCCCAAATCCTATCTTCCAGACTCCTTTTTCATGGTGCCATTTGGTTCCCATTTCATCCCTCTGGTAACCTCACAGTGATCTTTGACCTTCCTCTTCCATGTCCACATATAGCCAGTGGACTGACTTATTTATCTGCTTTCTTGTTTCTGACTTTGTTCAGACTCATCCATTACTTTTAATTCCTATCCCCAAATCCCCTGGCAATGTCCTGGGCCATGACTGCCTCTTTAACACCTTCTTTCCCTTGGAATCCATCTTCTCCTGTCCTACTCAAAGCATTCTTCCTCATTTCCATCACATTGCTTCACGCTCCCAAGTCTAATCAGTCATCTGAGTCCATGGCAGACTTGTGATCACCAGCTGCCCCACCTTAGGTATGCAGTCATCTCTCCAGCAACCCAAAGTGTTGACTCTGACTCTTGCTCTCCTCTGTAGTCCTTGCCTAGGTTTCCCCATTGCTGTTGTGGACCCTCTCCTTACCTGGTCACCTTTCAGGACCAGCGCTCCCTTTCACAGAGAGGGTAAGGTTTGATGTTTGCAAGAAGTTTGCTCTGATTAACTCTGCAAACTTTCTAGCTCATGTCATAATTCCCAAAACATCCATCCCTGATCTCCTCTCATATATTTGGTGAGGTGGTTCATAGCGGCTCTGACATCAGACTGAACCCCACTGTAATCCTGGCCACTCACTCATAAGCTGAGTACCCCATGCAGGGTGCTCTACCTCTCTCATGCCTTGGCTTGCTCTTCTGTAACACAGAGCTAATTATAGTGCGTCCCTCACAGAGTTTATGTGAGCATTAGAGTATCTTATGCTCACAAAATCTTTAGAGCAGTGCCAGGAGAGATGAAAAATGCTAACGGTTTTTACTCCAGCACTAATAGTGAGTGCTTATAATATGCTCTATCACCTTCATGCCATTCATTTTTATTTTAATGGCAGTGTGGGGATAATTTTTCATACTATATCTTTTTTAAAGTGTTAATTAATTTTTGGAATAGGTAATACATACACTAGGCACATAGACCAAACGTTACAAAAAGGTAAGCAGTAAAAAGCCAAAAGGAACTCCCCTTCCACCCTCTGTCCCTTGAGTCCCTGGTTTTCCTCCCAGAGGAAAGGAAACTTCTGAGAAATCAGCAGGTGCCTGGTGCCTACCGACTTGGCGTCCCTGGATGCCAGCTTAGCAGAAGCCCTCTGCTTCCTTGACTCCCTGTGAGCTCTCCTACTCCTGTCCCTGGCCCTGCTGCCCCCATAGCCTCTACTTCTCCAATACTCCCCCTGTTCCCCACGGCCCCACACTAAAGCCTCTTCACAAAGTGTCCCCAGGGCCCTTGCATGCCTTGTTCAACTGGAAGTTCTTCTTCCCTCATTCAAACTCCATAGGCATGCATGTCTTTTTGGTCAGCTCAGCACTTTTAACCTGGTGCTACACAGATCATCTGAGCGACAGCTTCACCTTCTTCTCACCTCCTAGAGATGGACATTCACTTGAAAGCCATTTATAGCTGTATCTTCCTGGGAGTGTTGGGGTCCATGCTTGGCAAATAAAAAGTGTCCAGTAATGCTTATATTGCTAAACAAATAAATAAGATGAGAGGAATGTTCTACACTAAAAGAGACAAGACGTAAACCAAGTGTAATACCTAAAACTCTATTCACTCATGATTTAATGGACAGGTGTAGAAACGCTAGCTATACAATTGTTGGAAGAATTAGAGGAATTTAAATATGGACTATATAAGAGATGGTATAGAATTATAGTTAACTGTATTAGGTGAAAAAAATGGCATAGTTGAAATTGCTCTTATTTTTAGGGGACACATACTAAAGTATTTAAAGTTGCATAGTCTCTACTACTTATTCTCAAATGGTATAGCAAAATAAGCCTTAGTCACTGAGAGAGAGAGAGAAGTGTTAACAACTGTTGCATTTATTTAGGCAAGGGTGGTCATTTAGCATGCTTTGTACTTACCTGTACATTTGACAGTTTTCATAATAGAAAGTTGGAGAAAGTGTGTACAGTAGAATTGAACAGAAAGCAGATGCATGGTCTCTCTGCTTGGATTTCTTCCTGAGACTTGGGGCATTATCTCAGGACCCTTATCCTTCAGCTTAGTACCAGGGAACGATCTTGGCTCAGAATAACCGAGTTCCTTATTTCCAGTGACACCTAATCCCTATCACAGAGGAGCCTAGAGAAGGCACTTGATCCAGGAGGCATGTGCTCTCCAAGGCTGACTTCATGCTCTGGCAGAGAGCAGTCCTGGGAATGCTGCTACGTGTCGGGGAGCCCCAGTGTCCATTTCCAGAGCCGGACATCAAACATCAGAGAAGGAAAATAGCTGGGCAGGAAGTGAGCAGGCATTGCAGAGGGGGAGTGCAGCCGCTCGGCTCATTGCCTCCTGAACCGGCTTGCATTCTTGAGACACAATGCATATTTTTTCCAGCTCATCAAGAGATAAATGCAGCTCTCTGCCCTGGCTTTGGGGATTAGCTCTGGCTGTGTGATGGCTGAAAGAAGAAAGGCTCCTTCTGTTCCCCAAAGCCGGCTAATAATATACCAATAAGTCATCTGTCCCCTGTTTATCAGAAGAGGAATTCCACACCAGGAGAGTATCCAGCTCATTCCTGAAAGCTGCCTCTTGAAGAGCAAGAGGTTCTTTAAGATTTCTCTCTTTAGATAAAAATCTATCTATCCGTCTGTTGATCTATGTCTTTCTCCCTGCCCAACTCAATAAAACATATGTTCAGCAAAATCTACTCAGAGTTACCATTAAGAAAAGCAGTCACCGGGCGGGGTGGCTCATGCCTATAATCCCAACACTTTGGAAGGCCAAGGTGAGAGGATTGCCTGAGTTTACAGGTTCGAGACCAACCTGGGAAAATTGATGAGACCTCATCTCTACAATTAAAAAAAAAAAAACTAGACGGGCATTGTGGCACGTGCCTGTAGTTCCAGCTACTTGGAAGGCTGAGGCCGAAGGATCATCTGAGCCCAGCAGATCAAGGCTGTGGTGGCCATGAGTATACCACTGCACTCCAGGCTGGGTGACAGAATGAGACTCCAACTCAAAAAAAAAGAAAAGTAGTCATACTCTGCTGTAATATCTTCAGGTAGAGAAGAAAACTTACATCTGTCAAACATCCACAATGTGCCAAGCACAGCACGAGGTCTGGTGTGCCTAATGTAACATCCTACTGAAGGCACATACCTTGTCTATGAGGCAGGTATTTTACAGAGAAGAAGACAGAGTCTCAGGGGAGCACATTGCCTGCTTTCACCTGGTGTGCATAGGGTGAGCCGGGATTCAGATCTGTTGGACTCTCAAGCTCTCTGTTCTTCTTGCTCCGGCCTACAGCTATGAGGGTTGAGTGTTCTCCTCTGTTCTAAAGATAATTTCTCAAGTGATCTGACTTTTTGATGCTTGATATCTAGCTTTTAAACTGCTGTCCGTGTTGCAGTTAGTGTTGTCACTTCCATCTTCCTTGGGATTTCTACTGGAGAGCTGAGTTTCCACGGGTTCTCAGCGGACTCAGGGAACTCAACGAATGTCCTGCCACTCCTGCCTCCCGTTTTCTCCCATTTTCTCATATGAAGAAAGGTTGCACAGTGAAGAAACTCTAAAGTCTTGTGGCTGAACACTCTAGGAGTCTACAGTGTTTCCTCCTGGGTTCACTTGTATTTGCTTGCTGAAGTTGAAGTTTGGTGGAGACAAAAGGAGGGACGAGTCCTTTTGGAAAAGCCGGGGCAGGAGGCTACTAGCACTTTAGAACTTGTCTTTGGTGATAGTGTGACATGGGTGCTCTCTAATGCAGGACTGAAATAGATCAAATATTTTTGTCTGTCTCCTAGAGGTGAGTATGGATGTCGCTCTACAGAGAGATGAGTAACTGGAGACTACAAAAAGGAAAAGCAAAACGAACCCATATTTCATTTCCATTCAGTCCCCTCCCCACAACAGCTCTGGGTGCTTAAGAAGGGACTACAAGCACCCACCCCCGCCTGTGTCTGCTCACATACTCCACTGTCCTAGATGTAGCCAAGGGCCCCTTGCACTGTCCCTTTGCCCCACAGGACTTGTTAACACCCCTGCTCTACTTGGTGATGTTCACCTGTCCTGTAACTCTCCTGACCAGGTCTTCCACAGAGATGGCCAGCCAATTGCCCAATGGCTTGGGCCGATGAATCACTGGACAGGCAGGACAGAGCTCCAGGCTCTCTTTCCAAACATGAATGGATATTTTGGGAGTGATGGTGCTTTCTCCTTAGCTGAGGAGGGGCTCCAAAGATGGGTGTGTGTTTCAATCCAAATTGGAACAAAAGGGGCAGTAGAATGGGGCACTCCCATGGCAGGCAGGTGGGCAGGCAAGTGAGTGAGCTAGCCCTTCCCAGCTTACTTCCTTGGAGGCCGCTTACCTTCCTGACATCCACAGAATAGGTACTTAATAAATATGTCTTGCTTTGATCTGAAATCATCTCACTCTTTTTTTTTGTAGAGATGAGATCTCACTATTTTGCTTAGACTGGTCTCAAACTCCTGGGCTCAAACAATCCTTCCACCTCCGCTTCCCAAAGTGCTGGGATTATAGGTGTGAGCCACCATGCCCAGCTGAAATTATCTCACTCTTTGACACAAGTCTATAGAGTTCATAGGACTCATCACTTATAATACAAACTATTACAGGTACAGACTATGTCTTCTAATTCTTTTGTGCCTTCTCAAACGTTCAATGTAGGAACCAGAGCACAGTGGTGTGTCACACATGTCTCTCAGTCCTGGGACCACAGCCCTGCTTCCCCCGTCCCACCCAAACCTCAAGGAGTGATGTCCACATCTGGACTTGGTATAGCTGTGGTGGGAGGGGAGCAGTTCTTATTCTCAAGTGGGAAATGCTGACAAACAGTTCTATTTAGAATAAACACCTGGAGGATGCCCACCCAGCCACTCTCCCAAAGTCCTGGTCAGAAAGAAGGGTAGAATTGGAACAGGCAGAAGTATCAGACATACCCCTATTCTTCTTTTGAGGGTTTATTTTTCCATGCCTGATTTAGAAATGACCGCAGTTGTTACATAGCCCCCCCCATCTGCCCTTTCTCCGCAGGCCATTGCCATTCTCCTCACCCTCATCCAGGCTGGCAGCTGGTCTCTCCTAATTGGTAATCTATCTTAACAACAACGGGTCCTTGAGCAGCTGTTGCTATGAATACTGGCTGGCGGCATAGCTCTCTGTCATCAATTTACTTGTTGGACCTACTGGTGCTTAAGAAAGGATTAAGTTTGTAATCATACGCATGAGACAAGGTGTTACACAGGAAAAAAGGAGAGGAAGAAGAAGGGGAGGAAGAAGAGGAGGGAAAATTATTATTATTGTTGTTGTTGTTGTAGTTATTATTATTCCTGACACAAGTTCCACAATTGCACAGCCCTGTCACAGCCTAGTCTTGCTCCAAATTCCAAGAGGGTTTCAACTTTTTCATCTTCAGTTTTACTCATTTTCCCCTATGTTGAGCTTTCTAAACAAACTGCCTTGTGGAACGCACTCTGTTAGCCTGAGGCAGGGTCTGGCACTGACTCGAAGTGAGCCCCCCACCCTCCCCACCCCCCGCCTGCAAAGCTGAGGCTGAGATCGTGCGCAGTGAGGCTGTCCCAGCGCATCAAGTAAAGCACCAGCCCCAGGTTCAGGGAAAGGCATCCCAAACTCCCAACTTTCTGCAGTCGGAAAAATGGTTGTGGACCCTGCTCATTTCTATATATACCTTTCCCTTGGCAACGACAAAAAAAGACGTGTGGAAGAAGCTGGTTCTCAGCTTGTGGCGTTGGTCATTCTCTTTCCAAATATAGAGAAGGAACGAGGCGTGGGGGTTAGCCGTGACCTATAAAAGCCCAGGGAGCCGTCGCCCCCTGTGGCTGGCTCGCTGGTGGGTGGAGGTAAGTCACAGCACTTCTCTTCCCAGGCCCTGCTGCTCTGAGTACTCTTACCCTGTGTGACCATCCGGTTGTGCCCCGCCTGGTTTTGCTAAGGTGGCGGCGCCTCAGTTTTCTCCCAGGTGTTTTCATGGGATCGGTTAGATGTGGCGTGAGGTCTCCCTGGCTCAATGCCCAGCCACCCTCTGCCTCCAGCACCTCGCCCAAGCAGGGTCCCCAAAAGCTCTTTCCTCCCCCTATTCTCCCCATCTTCCTCTTTGAGTGCCCTCTCAGGCAGAACTTCTTTGGACACGCTGTGGGCCTGTCTGCCAGGGCCTGATGTTCTCCTGTTGCCTCTGTGATCCACGAGGTGGGCGGTGGGAATCAGGGCCTCACCGGTCTTGTCCCCTCAAGATCACACTGGCTGTAGCCTCCTGGTGTAAACTAGCCAATCTCAGAGGTTTCTCCTGATAGTAGAAGACAAGGAGGCCTGCCCCTGACCTGATACCACGAGCTCTATAATAAGGAATTGGTCCCTTGTTCTAAATGGAAGACAAGACTGAGGAAGGTGCCCTAGGAGGCTGGGAGGAGCCAGCTTTCCAGGCAGCTAGGGGCTTTTCCTCCCTCCATGACCTTCATGTCCCATCTGCCCCACCAGCTTGCCTCTTTACATTATTAGTCCTTATCCTTATTAGTTAACCCATCAAGACCTGATTCAAAATGGAGTCAGTCACTCCCCAGCGTCACCACTTTTTTTTGTTTGCTTTTTGTAAGGCAGAGTCTCACTCTGTCACCTAGGCTGGAGTGCAGTGGCATGATTACAGTTCACAGAAGCCTCAATATCCTAGACTCAGGTGATCCTTCCACCTCAGCCTCTTGTATAACTGGAACTACAGGTGTGAGCCATCACACTTGGCTAATTTTTTATTTTTTGTAGAGATGAGGTCTTGCTGTGTTGCCTAGGTTGGTCTCGAACTTCTGGACTCAAGCAATCCTCCTGTCTTGGCCTTCCAGAGTGCTGGGATTACAGGCATGAGCCACTATGCCCAAACTGCCATGTTTTTGTGTATGTCCACGTCATTGCAGGTTCGATCGCTCTCCGGCTGCTGCTATCTTCTGCTCTCCTCCTGCAGGTGGGACTCTCAGGTGAGAATTTGGGCCCCATCCTTGGTGGCTGGAAGTCTCCAGGCATCCAGGGTTACTAGTTCCCTCCTCCTCCCACTGGCCTTAAGGGTACAGAGAACTAGAGAACTTAGACAAGGAAAGGTTGAGAAGGAGAGGCCAGGAGAGGAGGTAGCACTTGGGGGACTTTCAAACAGATGCTGATGTCAGATGCTCACTTCTATTCTTAGTAACCAGAGGAAGCAAAAGGTTGATTCCTTTGTGCCAGAATGAGCTGCCTTGATTTTAAAATGATTAAAAAATGTCTTCGCTATCTGCCTTTTATCACACTCTCTTTGGAGAAGGTGTTTATCTGTTAATGGTGCTGATTTTTATTTATTTTGTTTTGTCATTTCATTTTATTGTATTGCATTTTTGAGTCAGAGTCTTCCCTGTCACTCAGGTTGAAGTGCAGTGGCAGACTCATAGCTCACCACCCACGCAGCCTCTTTCTCATGAGCTCAGGTGATCATTCTGCCTCAGCCTCTTGAGTAATAGTGGAGTGGCTACAGGTGTAAACCACCACAACTGGTTAATCTTTTTTTTTTTTTTTTTTGAGTTGAAGTCTCACTCCATCGCCCAGGCTAGAGTGCAGTGGCACACTCACAGCCACCCCAGCATCGACCTGCTGGGCTCCAGTGATCCTTCTTCCTCAGCCTTCCAGGGAGCCGGAACTACAGGCATGCACTACCACGTCCAGCTAATTTTATTATTATTATTATTTATTGTAGAGATGAAGTCTCACCAAGTTGCTGGGGCTGGTCTTGAACCTGCAGGCAATCCATTCGCCTCAGCCTCTCAGAATGCTGGGATTACAGGCTGAGCCACTGAGCCCAGCCTTTTTTTTTTTTTTTTTTTTTTTGTAGAAAAGAGGTCTCGCTATGTTGCCCTCACTGGTCTCAAACTCCTGGGCTAAAGCAATCCTCCCATCTCAGTCTCCCAAAGTGCTGGGATTACAGGCATGAGCCACTGAGCCTGGCCGTGGTGCTTATTTTTAAATGTTCCCTCAGCAACACCTGGGTCTTACAGAAGAGGAAAATGAGATCTTGAGAGTGGCACTCACTTTATAAGTCCCCTTCACCAATTTGAGCCTCATATAACTGAGGAGCTTGGATTCAATAACTCTGTGCCCTCTGTACAGAGTGACCACCTAATAAATATGTGCCAGTGTGACTTTCCTGGCACCGAAGTCCTTTGAGTGGTGCTCTACAAGGCATAAGGGCAGTCTTGTTCCTGGGGCCATGCCTCTGAGGGCTTCTGGGCATCAGGGGAGCAGGGCAGATGCTGAAACAGGCATGGTGCCCAGGCAGGAGGTGATTGAGCTCTCTGGGTGTTTTGCCTTCCAGCTGACACCATGAGCAGCGACACTGAAATGGAAGTGTTTGGCATCGCAGCGCCTTTCCTCCGAAAGTCGGAAAAGGAAAGGATTGAGGCTCAGAACCAGCCCTTTGATGCCAAAACCTATTGCTTTGTGGTGGACTCAAAGGAAGAATATGCCAAGGGGAGAATCAAGAGTTCTCAAGACGGGAAGGTCACTGTGGAAACGGAAGACAACAGGGTGAGACTCACACTCCCTCTGCAGGTTGCACGGCCCTCTGCCTGCTCGTGGTTGCCAAATACATCTGCCCCACCCCAGCCATCTCTAGATGTGGCTCTGACACTGGAATGCTTCATATGACATGACCTTAGGCTTCCCAAGTGTTCTCAGAAAAAGCAGAGTGAATACTGCACTTGGATTGCAGTGTAGGAGAAGAGTTTGGTTGTGCATGATCAAAGCAATTTGTTTTCAGGTTCTTTTGTCAATGTTCATGTTACGCTAGGTCAGAGGGGACTAGCTCCACGCATCCCAAGAGACTCCAACACTGGGGTGGGGGGAGCTCTTTTAAAACATCCTTCTTTGGTAGCCTCAGTTTCCCCTAATTCTTCTAGCAATGGCCATCTAACCTAGGAAGGAAAGTGTGCGGCAGACCCTAGTGGACTACAAACTCAATGTGAAATAGCAGCCTCCCTTTATCATGAAGGTGATGTGCAATGTAGCCCACTATATTCTGGCACAAGCCATTGTGGGATGCTAGGAATTCTGGACTTCACTACTTTCTGGAATCTAGACCAGAAGAATCTGGAAATGTCCTAAGATAACCTAAGAAAAGCCCAAAAAATGAAAGAAATTTTAAAAATAAGAGGAAAGAGGAAATCCAAGAGACAAGAAAAGGAAATAGTGTCGTTGGGTTGCACTTGAAGAAAAAAAATCCTTCAAAACTGCCCTGCAGTGCCACCAACCATTGAAGGTGTTTCTCTATATACTTCAGACAAAGGAGCTAAGTAAGAATGTGTTTATAAAGCAGCAGGGAAAGGCAGACGCTAGACATAATGCATGATAACCTAATATAATCTAAGAGACCTTGCACAAGAAGGGCCAATTGGCTGGCATGGTTTGAATGAATCCCTGCTGGAAGGCAGGTTTCCCACCCACACTGCCCAGAGACAGGACCAGGAAAATGGACCATTTCAGAGAAGGTCACAAAGAAAAAGGATATGCAGGCAGGGCAAGACGAGGTCACCACCACCTGTGTCTGGGGTTCTCCAGCTCCAGGAAGCCAGAGGGTGTGGGGGCCAGGAGCTGTCCTCCTCAGAACCACGGCTCTGCCTCATGGTACCTCTTTCCTGGCTTGTAATACTCTATCCCGAGGGAGGGCAGGGAGGAGGTGAGGTGGGACTGGGGCTCTTTCCTGAACATGCTCAGGAGGGTGGAGAAGGGGCCAAGACATGGGCTGAGGGACTGGGCAGCTGCTTTCAGAAAACCCAGAACGTTGGCTAACTCCGTGGGCACTAGCCTGGCAATCCACAGTCGCCTCCCGCCCCTTTCTCTTCTACCCCTGCTCCATGCCAGTGGACATGCCCTTCTCTCAGAATGGATAACAAAGAGCCCATTGGTTGCTGGAGCTGAATTTGGGGCCAGCCTGCATTACTGAGCTGGAAGGTTTCTGCTGGCTCCCGTTCCCTGTCATAGTTGCCCACATCCTCCCACAGAGATCGTCTTTTCTCATTTGTCATCCTTCCCTCCTCCCAGGCTCTTTGTAGAAGAAAAAGAGCCCCAAGAAAAAGAAACAAATCACATTCTATGAGCACCACCGCGAACCACCCATGACCTTCCCTTCCCTCACTATCAGCTGGATTTTCTCTCGTGTCTGCCCTTCCATCTGGGCTCAAAAGTCCATTCATGGCAGAACACACAGAGCACACTGGTGAAGCACTGTGTCTCTTCCCCTTTCAGACCCTGGTGGTGAAGCCAGAGGATGTGTACGCGATGAACCCACCCAAGTTCGACAGGATCGAGGACATGGCCATGCTGACGCACCTGAACGAGCCGGCCGTGCTGTACAACCTCAAGGACCGCTACACATCCTGGATGATCTATGTCAGCAAAGACTTGGCTGAGGCTTTCCTCTGGGTGGGGAGGGAGGCAGAGATGTGTGTGGGTGATGGATTCTGAAAGATTCAGTGCTTGGCCAGCTGTTGAACAATGCAGGGGAAGTGCAAACAGAAAAGAAAAGGGGAAGAGAAAGAAAGAAAATGAGAACATGAGAGATGAATAGGGTAAGAAGAAGAGAGGCTGGAGGAAGGATTTGGAGAGGAGAGCAGGAGAGAAAGGCCAGGTTTGAGATCTTGGCATCATCCCTCACTAGCTGGGGGAGGTTTGGTCACTCCCTTCTCAGAGTCTTGATTGCCTCATTTATAAATAGAAATCATTTTTTCCCTCCTGTACAAGTTGATTATAAAGAAGCATGAGATAATAAAGGCAAAAGGTTTTACATATACACACAACATGTACATATTTTTTTCCTCCCACAGACCTACTCAGGCCTCTTCTGTGTCACCGTCAACCCCTACAAGTGGCTGCCAGTGTACAACCCTGAGGTGGTGGATGGCTACCGTGGCAAAAAGCGCCAAGAGGCTCCACCCCATATCTTCTCCATCTCAGACAACGCCTATCAGTTCATGCTGACTGGTATGATTCCCAGGCGGAAGCCTGGAGCGGTGGAGCAGGCACTAGACCAGGCTCAGGGCAGCTGAGCTTTGGTCCTGGGCCTGACCTTGTCTGGTGTTCAGCACAAGGGAGGGGAGGGAGAAGAAGTCTACAGAGGCAGAAAGAGATCAGGTCATTTAGGGCCTTGCAGGCCATGGTGAGGAATTTGGATTTAATGCAAGTGTCAGTTAAGCCTTACAAAACATATTTTCATGGGTCGAACAGAAAATTGTCCATTTCTTTTTCTTTTTCTTCTTTTTTTTTTAATTGGAGTCTCACTTCATTGCCCAGGCTGGAGTATAGTGGCACGATCACGGTTATCACGGCCTCGGCCTGCTGGGCTCAGGCAGTCCTTCGCCTCAGCCTTATAAGTAGCTGGGACTACAGGCACATAACACCATGCCTGGCTAATTTTTTTATTTATTGTAGAGATGAGGTCTCACCATGTTGCCCAGGCTGGTCTTGAACTCCTGGGCTCAGACAATTGTCTCACCTCAGCTTCCAAAGTACTGACATTATAGGCATGAGCCATCACACCCAGCTCAAAATTGACAATTTTATATGGTTCAGCCTAATATGATGAGAAGCCACTGATTGATTTTAAGCAGAACCTCTCTGGGTCTCATTCTCAAGGAGTCTCTTTACGTTGATCAGAGTAAAAAGTTTCAGATAGTCAGGAAGGGTAAGCCTTGGTGATCTATTGCACAGAATGGTGACTATAATATATAACAATGCATTTTATATTTCAAAATTGCTAAAAATAGATTTTATGTTTTCACCATAAAAAATGATAAGTGTATGAGCTGATGAATTTGTTAATTCGCTTGATTTAATCATTACACATCCCAGTGCTTTGGGAGGCTGAGGCAGGAGGATCACTTGAGACCAGGAGTTTGAGACCAGCCTGGGCAAAAGTGTCGCGACTTCTGTCTCTACAAAAAATAAAATTAGCTGGGTGTGGTTGTTTGAGCCCAGGCCTTCGAGGCTGCATTGAGCTATGATCATGCCACTGTACTCTAGCGCGGGCGACAGAGTGAAATCTTTTCTCTTTACAAAAATAAAAATAAAATTCTGCGATGTAAACATATATCAAAACATCACACTGTATCCCATAAATATATACAGTTAATATTTGTCAATTAAAAATTTAAAAATAAAAATATAAAACAAGGAGGCCCTTCCAACTCCCGTGTAAGGCTAAACAAAAAATTAAAGGGAAGGAGAATTGAGCAATTTTTCTCTGACTGCCTGGAGATGGGGTAGGTTCAGGAAGCTCTTTTTACATTGCCATCAATTCAACTGTATTTTTTCCTTTGGCAGATCGTGAAAACCAGTCCATTCTGATCACGTGAGTACCCCAAGGCATAGAGTGATTTCACGGAGGTGATCCAAGGTGCCCCTTGCTCTATTCTGTTAATTAGAAAGTGTTTGGAGCAAAGTCTATGATGAATAGATAGAGCTGGGGATGGTCTGCATAAGGCCTCGGGAAATGGAAGGCCCCATCCTCGGGTCCACTAAGCAGGTAGCTGTGATCTTCCTCCCTGGACCTCTGTCTCCTGGGGTGTCCTCTCACACTTGTCTGATAGTTGTGTGTCAGATGTGGCTCAGATCATGCCTAGGCCTCTGTGACACTTGGGAGCTTGTCTATACTAACAGGACTTGCTGCTTTCTCTCTCTCTCTCTCTCTCTCTCTTTCTCTCTCTCTCGATCACTCTAAATAGCGGAGAATCCGGGGCAGGAAAGACTGTGAACACCAAGCGGGTCATCCAATACTTTGCAACAATTGCAGCTACTGGGGACCTCGCCAAGAAGAAGGACGCCAAAATGAAGGTGTGGACAGGAAGGAAGGGCTTGCTTTGCTTCCACGTTTACCCTCTGTCCTAACTTCAGAACGAGGAACCTCAATGTCATCACATCACCCCGCTTCAGAAGAAGGAAAGTAGGCTAGCATTTACAGTCTTAAAGGACACTCGGTCATCTTAGACCACACAGGGTGGAGTTGATTCCATAGGCCCAGATCCTATGATTTCCTAGAAGACAAGACTCTAAGACTTAACTAAGAAAGGTCAATTTGCAGGCAGCTCAGGGAATTTGTTCTTTTATGGCAGAATAGCATTTGCCAACGTGAGCGAATCATATACAAAGGAGGACCCCCAAACAAGCCCACAATTATTTTTTGGAGGGTGGGCTCCTTGTAATACAAGCTTCCCCTGCTAGGTAATTGTTCTAGGAACCCATCAGCATCAGTATACCAGTTGGCATGGTTGTGAGAGGCTGCATTTGGCTTCAGTGATTTTTTTTTGGAGATTCTTTCAACATGATTTGCCCATTTCATGATGGGTGATTTACGAGTGCACCTGCTCACACCTCACCAAAATGCATGACCTCCATGCTCCACCCCATCTCACCTGAGCGACTTTTTTTATGTTTCCCCGGATGAAAAAAGTTATCAAAGGGAAACGTTTTGCCAACGTGGTAGAGATGAAACAGAAAACAACAGAAGCACTAACAAGGATCAAAACTGACGTGTTCAAAAACTGTATTGAGCAGTGAGAAAAGCGTCTCAATAGGTGCATTGCATCAAACAGAGTACTTTGAAAGTGGTTGAAGTTTAAACATGTAAGAATAAATACACAATTTTTCTCAATTTTTTTATTTTAAAGATGTGGGGTACAATTCAGAATTAGGTATACAAGTAGTCATTGTACAGGTAAAGTTTGGGCCTCCCTTTGGTCCCCACTTCCTCTGGTGTGAGATCAGATACCCTTATTGATGCTATGTGCCCCGCCTCTCTTCCCTGACAGTGTCCCACTACTAACAATCCCTTTCTTATTTAAATACATAATTTTTTAATAAACAAAATCAGTTATTTTGGGGGGTACCTTCTGGCATTTTTGCCTTTTGAAACAATTATATCAAAACAGTATGAAATGAATACAGACAATCTAACTAACTGGAGAGTCAGGGAATTGAAGTGTTAAAGCAAAGTTAAGTCAAGAGACCCAATTAGAGCTAAATATAACAAAATGGCAAAAGCATTTTGAGTAAGATGTACTGCCAATTTGGCTGATCCTCAAATTGCAAAGTCAGGAGGAAGGGACTGGCCTCCTCTGAGACCGCCAGGCAGCCAAAGCACGTAGGAGTCACAGAGCAGGTGAGCATTTTTTAACGGTCACTTTGTAGCTTAAAAAAAAAAGTTTTTCTTCCTCCTTCAATGTCTGGCATTAGGGGACTCTGGAAGACCAGATCATCAGTGCCAACCCACTGCTGGAGGCCTTTGGGAACGCCAAGACCGTGAGGAACGACAATTCCTCTCGCTTTGTGAGTCCAGATTCAGTTAAGATGGGATGTTGCGGGATGTTCCTTGGCCTACAAGATAGGCAAGATGCCCGTCCTGACGGGGCATACAAACCAGTGGGGGACAGACATTGAAAGAACAAAGCACCTCCACAAGATGATTTCAGATGAGGATCCATTCCTGTGAGGTTCAACAGACAGGCGCGTGAGAGAGTCATGGAGCCAGGTCGCCTTCAGCCAGGGCTGGCAGAGAAGGCCTCTCTGGGGTGGGGGGCTGGGGGGTTGGTGAGAGCGGCAGGATGAGGAGCAGACTGGCGACAGCAAGAGACAGAAGGACAAAGGAAAGAGCAAGTGCACATCCCCAAAGTGGGGACGGACTGGCTGCAGTCCAGGCAGTCCAGGGACCTAAACACGATCCACATGGCTGCGGGGAGATGGGCAAAGGGGCCCGGCCCATGAGAGGAGGCAGAAGGGGGAGAGAGACACCCACAGGCCATGAGAAGGAGTTAGGGTTTTATTCCAAGTGCAACGGGAAGCTACTGAATGAAGGACTCTGTAAGCTGGGAAGTGATGTGGTTTGATTTACATCTTGAACAAAATCATTCCAGTTGCTTTGTTGACTAGATATGTGTGTGTGGTGGGGGAGGAGCACAGAGTTAAGGGGATGGAGGGAGGAGAAGCACCAAGCTGGGAGGAGAAGAAGGGAGAAGAGAGAGGAAATATTTAATGTCAAACTGTAGGGGGAAAGGCTCCTCCTATTCACATTACCCAGGAGATGAGTGGGAACCACTGGGGCCGTGGTGGAATCTGGTCTCCTTTTCCCCCCATACAGGGCAAGTTCATCCGGATCCATTTTGGAACCACAGGGAAGCTGGCCTCTGCGGATATTGAAACTTGTAAGTAGGTCCACAGGGATCTGATAGTGACTCAAAGTGAGTAGAGGGTGGCGCGGGGTGGTGGGGGAGGGGAATGGAAGACAGTCCTGTGTTTGTGTCCCAGATCTGCTGGAAAAATCAAGAGTCACCTTTCAGCTGAAGGCTGAGAGAAGCTACCACATCTTCTACCAGATTCTTTCAAACAAAAAGCCTGAGCTCATAGGTGAGGAAGTCACCAGTGGGGCTGGTGTTTTAGGCGTTTGGCTCTTAGATCATTAGACTGAGGAGAGTTGTACCCATAGATGGGTGTTATACAGTCAACGGAGGATTTAGAAATGGGATGTGTTTATCTTGGCAGTGATGTGCCAATTTGAAAAACCTAATCAAATGGACTATAACAAGTTTAAACCACTACTGAATTCAGCACAGGTTTAAAGAACCTGGAGCTAAGCATTGAATTGTCCTTTGGCGCCCCCTTATGTTCTGACACAGAAACAATCTATCCCCACATGCGGTGAGGCCAATAAAAATTCAATAAAAATTCAGATGAATCCAGCCTGTGGATGGTTATTCTGCCTCCTTTTCAACCTCATAGAGGAACCGTGCACAATGCTTTCTTTGCTCTTTACCTGTGTTTGCTCAACCTTGTGGTCTCCAGCCTGGAAACAGGCTGCAACTTTTCAAAATATTTTAGCAAAGGATATGATTTTACCAAACAACTGTGCTTCCCCCCAGTGTGAGCTCCTGTCCTGACCCACACTCAGCCAGTTTCCCTATTAACTTTTCCCAACCATCACTGAGATTTACCATTCGCGTGTGAAGCAAGAGAATTTAAATATTCTCTCCAAAGTCCTTACTTCCCATTGCATGAGAGACTGCAAAGTCTTCCCTGGAGGATATTTTTCATGACAGCCTGAGTATTGCCAAGCTGTCTGAAAGAGATTTCTAACTCTAAATTCAATTTGGCCTCCAATGGTAAAAGTCCCAGTCTGGGATGTAGGAGCTCAAATCCACTCGGTGAATACTTTCTTTGCTTCTGTGTGACCTCCTCAAACTCCTCATTTCAGAGCTGCTGCTTATTACGACCAACCCTTACGACTACCCGTTCATCAGCCAGGGTGAAATCCTGGTGGCCAGCATAGATGATGCCGAGGAGCTATTGGCTACAGATGTAGGTGGAATCGACAGACGGGGTGGGTATTCTTCCTCTATCACTGAGTCAACCTGAGACTAACCTGCTGTTCTGTCACCATCAGAGTGCCATTGACATCCTGGGCTTCACCCCAGAAGAAAAATCTGGACTCTACAAGCTGACAGGTGCCGTGATGCACTATGGGAACATGAAGTTCAAGCAGAAGCAACGAGAGGAGCAGGCAGAGCCAGATGGCACTGAAGGTACAAAATCACTGTGACAGGCCATACAGAGCTGGGTGGTTGTTCACCTGAGATCATTTGGTGCCTCTTGTGAAAAGATTAATTCCCTTCTACCCGAAGAAGTAACTGATCCTTTCTGGACCACAGATGCCTAAAGGCACTGTTACCACTCCCTTTTCTTGAATTGCTAGAATGGTTCTATTTCAGATGCAGTGAGACATGACCAGGGCTTTGGGGAGCCCAATCCTGCCTTTGCACACAGTCTGTCATATTCACTGGGTGACTTTGCTTCTGTTGACCATGTATTAGCAGTTTAGCAATATGGAAATCTCAACATACTGAGAGGAACTTAGCCAAGCTTTGAAACATCTGGATGACTTTTGAAATAGCTTTTCTACTTTCTGATCACTTTTTTTTTTTTTTTTTTTTTTTGGCCAGTGGCTGACAAAACAGCCTATTTGATGGGCCTGAACTCTTCGGACCTCCTGAAAGCTTTGTGTTTCCCCAGAGTGAAAGTCGGGAATGAGTATGTTACCAAAGGTCAAACTGTAGATCAGGTAACTGTTTCAAGGCTGGGAAGGGATGCCAGCTCCTGATGGCCCCTGCTTTTAGGCTCATTAGTTGATCTTTTCTCTATAGGTTCATCATGCTGTGAATGCTCTCTCTAAATCAGTTTATGAAAAGTTGTTCTTGTGGATGGTCACTCGCATTAACCAGCAACTGGATACAAAGCTACCGAGACAACACTTCATTGGTGTTTTGGACATTGCAGGCTTTGAAATCTTTGAGGTTTGTGTCCCTTATATTCATTCTCCATGTGGCTTTGCACAGGGGAAATTGGTTTTCATGATCCTAAAGGGAAGATATCAAGGTTATCATCTTGTAGTTTCCTACAAGAAACTAGGCAGAGAGTAGATAGATAGAAGTACCATGTTGGAAGGGTTTGTATTCTTTTAAAAAGAGGAGAAGACTTCTGTTAAATGGGATTTTAAAGGACATTGTCACATGGATAAAAGATACCAATCAAAAGCAATGAAATTTAGGAAGAGCCAGGAAAGAGCTACAGAGAATTTGATATGTCAGTCATGCAATAGTTTATATAAATGTCCTACTGGTTCTGTGTGAGTTATTGGTGTCTACCAAGATATTCAGGTGAAAAAAAAAAAGGATGAGTTTGCAGTCTAATAGAGAAAATACAGACATCTATAAGGCACACCAGAGAGTAAATATGAAATAAAGTGAACAAGAGGTGCCCAGACGATGGGAGCTCAGGAGAGGGAGAAATGCCTCCTAGCTGGATGATTAGAGAAGACCACAAAGAGGGAATGTGAGCTGAGCCAGACCTTGAAGACTGTGGCTGAGCCAGGCCTGTATCCAAAAGCGTGGATGAGTTGGGCCAGAGCCTGAGACAAAGAAGAGGAATGTTGATGGGTCTTTGATTTTGAAAGAAGTCTAAGTTTTCGTGTGAACGTTATATTTTGGTGTTAGTATAACAGCCTGGAGCAGCTGTGCATCAACTTCACCAACGAGAAACTGCAACAGTTTTTCAACCACCACATGTTCGTGCTGGAGCAGGAGGAGTACAAGAAGGAAGGCATCGAGTGGACGTTCATTGACTTCGGGATGGACCTGGCCGCCTGCATTGAGCTTATCGAGAAGGTATTCTGTTCCGTTCACCCAGTAACCTCTTCGTAGAGACTCTACTGTTCATCACTGCAGCTCATATTTATCCATATGTGTTTTGCCTTGTCTTAAACCAGCCAATGGGCATCTTCTCCATTCTGGAAGAGGAGTGCATGTTCCCCAAGGCAACAGACACCTCCTTCAAGAACAAGCTGTATGACCAGCACCTGGGCAAATCCAGCAACTTCCAGAAGCCCAAGGTGGTCAAAGGCAGGGCTGAAGCCCACTTCTCGCTGATCCACTATGCAGGAACTGTGGACTACAGCGTCTCAGGCTGGCTGGAGAAGAACAAGGACCCCCTGAACGAAACTGTCGTGGGGCTGTACCAGAAGTCCTCCAACAGGCTCCTGGCACACCTCTATGCCACTTTCGCCACAGCAGACGGTAACAGACTCTAAATACGAGGAGTGATTTGTATTCATGTAATTCCCAGAATACACAGAACCAAAAAAAACCTTCCTAGGTCCACTGACAGCACTTGCCTTCATTTACTTCTTTCAGCTGACAGTGGAAAGAAGAAAGTTGCCAAAAAGAAAGGCTCTTCCTTCCAAACTGTCTCCGCCCTTTTCAGGGTAAGAAAAAAACAAATCCACTTGCTTATTATTGGTTTAAGTCAAATCAGAATGAGCGCTGTAGAGATTCTAAACTTGACTTATTAAAGAGTAGTAATGTTGTCATAATCTGATTACTGCCACTTAGTGAGGTTGAAGGACAGTATAATAATATATAAATGAGGTCTAACCCAGAAGTCCCCAACCTTTTTGGCATCAGGGACCGGTTTTGTGGAAGACAACCTTTCCACGGATGGGAGCTGGGGGCATTGATCGTTGGACACTAGATTCTCATAAGGAGTATGCCACCTAGATCCCTCATAAGGAATATGCAACCTAGATCCCAGTACAAGTCCATGACCCCAGGGATTGGGGAGGGTGGGGAACTTCTGGTCTAACCAATTGGTGAGAATTTCATTATCATTTTGTACTGCACCTAGCTGGATTGACTGGCCTGAGAGGTGATTTCGCCGTACAAACTCTCCAGTGTGCCTTACCGACACTGGCAAGAGCACCTCACACTCCCAATAGAGCCAGATACATCTCCTGAGTTGATTTCAGACAGCATTTTGTATTAGGCAAGCCCTCGGGCTCACTGGCTGCTAAGAGAGTATTGTATCAGCTATTTGCCTATACCTGTAGCCATAGTAGTATTAGAAGGGTTAAATAATTTCACTATTCTTTAGAATTCATGATAAATTTAAAACATTTATCTTACCTTTCATTATAGTATATCTCTGTCATTGTAAAAGCCTGTAGTAGACTGTCAGAGTTCATCTTTTTCTTCTAGGAAAACCTGAATAAGCTGATGTCAAATTTAAGAACAACTCACCCTCACTTTGTGCGTTGTATAATTCCCAATGAAACCAAAACCCCAGGTGAGACAGCCGCTGGCTATCTAGATGGTGCTCAGTTTTTAAGACTTTCTGTGTGAAGTCGACATGTCTTGCTTCTGTTTCCAGGGGCTATGGAACACAGCCTTGTCCTACACCAGCTGCGCTGTAACGGTGTCCTGGAGGGCATTCGCATCTGCAGGAAAGGATTCCCAAATAGGATTCTCTATGGGGATTTTAAACAAAGGTGTGTGATAAAAATATTATCTATGTTTCATGACTAGATGCGCAAATACTGGAATCTGAGAGGGAGAAATATTGGTATGAAATGACTTGCTTCTAGAGAACAGTTATGAACTTCCACATAAACTAACTAATCTACCACTTGGCCAAGGTATACATACTTGTTTCTTCCATGTTTTTCTCTGAAATGTGTCCGATATACAAAATAGCAGGAAAAGCCCTAGCCTAAGAGTCAAGAGGCCTAAATTACAGTCTGCTCTCTAGCAGCGTGACTCGAGGCATGTTTTCTGACCTCTTGGGACCTTGGCCTTGTGGTCTATAGGAAGAGCAACTTGAACTCCAAGGTCTCCATGTCTTTGTCAATGGTCTATGATGGTTTCTATAATGCAGGTACCGAGTGCTGAATGCCAGTGCAATCCCTGAGGGACAATTCATTGACAGCAAGAAAGCTTGTGAAAAGCTTCTGGCATCCATCGATATTGACCACACTCAGTACAAATTTGGACACACCAAGGTAATGCATCAATTCTGTCAGACACTGGCCCGTTCGTCTTCTTGACACAACTTCTTCAGAATACTGACTCATGTCACCCTTCTCCCCACTAAGGTGTTCTTCAAGGCTGGCTTGCTGGGAACCCTGGAAGAGATGCGGGATGACCGTCTGGCCAAACTGATCACCCGGACACAAGCTGTGTGTAGAGGGTTTCTTATGCGTGTGGAATTCCAGAAGATGGTGCAGAGGAGGTCATGCAGGGTCTTTGCTCAAACATAAGCTCTTTGGGAAAAGGGGGAGTCTCTCTTAGGAATAAGCAATATCTTGTTTTTAGGGAGTCCATCTTCTGCATCCAGTACAACATTCGCTCATTCATGAATGTCAAGCACTGGCCCTGGATGAAGCTCTTCTTCAAGATCAAGCCCCTCCTCAAGAGTGCGGAGACCGAGAAGGAGATGGCCACCATGAAGGAAGAGTTCCAGAAAACCAAAGATGAACTCGCCAAGTCAGAGGCAAAAAGAAAGGAGCTAGAGGAAAAACTGGTGACTCTGGTACAAGAGAAGAATGATTTGCAGCTCCAAGTACAAGCTGTATGTGTTTAGCTATCTTTTTAAGTTTTCCTTCTAGATTATTCATTTAGGAAAACCATGCTATTGGTGGAGAGTTCTGCTTTTTATTTTATTTTTTATTTTTTACTCCACTCTCAGATCATGCTAAGATTTTTGCTTTTCAGTTGGGGTGCTTCGTAAAGGACTTCCTATTTAACAAAATGCTGGAATGTCACAAACCTTATCTCATTAAAGGGAATTATGATTCTCTTTTTTCCCTTTAAAGGAAAGTGAAAGCTTATTGGATGCTGAGGAAAGATGCGACCAGCTAATCAAAGCCAAATTCCAGCTTGAGGCCAAGATCAAGGAGGTGACCGAGAGAGCTGAAGATGAAGAAGAAATCAATGCTGAGCTGACAGCCAAGAAGAGGAAACTGGAGGATGAATGTTCAGAACTCAAGAAAGACATTGATGACCTTGAGCTGACACTGGCCAAGGTTGAGAAGGAGAAGCATGCCACAGAGAACAAGGTACTCTCCTGGTGGATCTGCCCAGCTTGATGTAGTCATTGCAGACTAACTTTGTTCTTATAATTGCTTGTGGCTTCTTCTTAGGTTAAAAACCTTACTGAGGAACTCGCTGGGCTAGATGAAACAATTGCAAAGTTAACCAAGGAGAAGAAGGCCCTCCAGGAAGCTCACCAGCAGGCCCTGGATGACCTCCAAGCTGAAGAAGACAAAGTCAATTCTCTGAGCAAAATCAAGAGCAAACTGGAACAGCAAGTGGATGACGTAAGTAAATAATGCTAACTGGGAGTCCCAGAACTCCAGAGTCGGAATAACCTCCAAGGGGCCTCTTGAAAAGCATTTGTTCCAAAGAAAATGCTACCTTTTTCAGCTGGAAAGCTCCCTGGAACAAGAAAAGAAACTTCGCGTAGACCTGGAGAGGAACAAAAGGAAGCTGGAGGGAGACTTGAAGCTGGCCCAGGAGTCCATATTAGATCTGGAGAATGATAAGCAACAGCTGGACGAGAGGCTCAAGAAGTATGCCCTGCAACCACTGGTCTCCTTTTTGCAGATTCCTGGGTACTTTTTCTTCATGCATTCTATATTTCCCTTCACAGGAAGGATTTTGAATATTGCCAACTGCAAAGCAAAGTGGAAGATGAGCAGACACTGGGCCTCCAGCTTCAGAAGAAAATCAAAGAGTTGCAGGTGGGAGGCCTTTGGACTTCTCTTTTCCACGTGGTGTTACCCACAGTGTGCTGGGTGCTGCCTGCTGTAAGCCATGGAAAGCCAATGGGCAGGACTGTGGGGCTGCCTGCCTGGTGGGTTTTCTTCCTGCTGCACTGACATGGCAGTGATGAACCATGTCCCCCAAACTTCCAACAATGTACATAACTAAAGTATCCGGGGTCAACATTTAGTTGAATGGAAAATATCCTGGACTGGTCACTGCAGGAGTAATGGCCATGTTGGGGCAGGAAAAATTCGTGTGAAAGGAAATTAGCAGGACTGGTGCATTGGCTCATGCCTGTAATCCCAGTATTTTGGCAGGCCGAGGCAGAAGGATTGCTTGAGCCCAGGGGTTTTGAGAGCAGCCTAGGCTACATAGCAAGACCTTGTCTCTACAAAAAAATAATTATTATAGATATAGATATAGATATAGATATAGATATAGATATATATGTTAACTGGTGTGGTGGCGAACGATTATAGTATCAGCTACTTTGGAGGCTGAGGTAGAAGGATTGCCTGAGCCCAGGTGGTTGAGGCTGCGGTGAGCTGTGATCGTGCCACTGCACTCCAGCCTGGGCAACAGAGTGAGGTTCCAACTCAAATAAATAAATGAATAAATAAATAAGAAAAGGAAAAGAAAGAGAAAGAAATGAGCGACATCCATATTTCTTTGGGGGAAAATCCAAGACTCAGTTTGTCTAATTGGAACGGAAGCTAGCTTCTTGACACTCAGAGTCCCTGTGGGCAACTGACTGCCCATGGGGTGAACGGCTGCCTCTACAGGCTCGGATTGAGGAGCTGGAAGAAGAGATCGAGGCGGAGAGGGCAACCCGCGCCAAGACAGAGAAGCAGCGCAGTGACTATGCCCGAGAGCTGGAGGAGCTGAGCGAGCGGCTGGAGGAGGCCGGAGGTGTCACCTCCACGCAGATAGAGCTCAACAAGAAGCGGGAGGCGGAGTTCCTAAAACTGCGCAGGGACCTGGAGGAGGCCACCCTGCAGCACGAAGCCATGGTGGCCACGCTGAGGAAGAAGCACGCGGACAGCACGGCCGAGCTGGGGGAGCAGATTGACAACCTGCAGCGGGTCAAACAGAAGCTGGAGAAGGAGAAGAGCGAGTTCAAGCTGGAGATTGACGACCTCTCCAGCAGCGTGGAGAGCGTGTCGAAGTCTAAGGTGCTTGGACGGTGGCCTCGAGGCTCCCTGGGAGAGACTCTGTGGTTTTTCAAACCTGACTACTGACTGACTTTGTTCCCTCTTCTCCATCCTTTAGGCAAATCTGGAAAAAATATGCCGAACACTGGAGGATCAGTTAAGTGAGGCTAGGGGCAAGAATGAGGAAATTCAGAGGAACTTGAGTGAGCTGACCACACAGAAGTCCCGACTTCAGACTGAGGCTGGTGAGTCGTGTGTGGGAAGCGGGAGGGGCTAGAACCTCATGGACACCCAAGAGAGGGCAATTGATCAAAACTTTGGGGCAGTGTGTGTTTGGGGAACATTTCTAGGGAAGCATATTTGCAGGAGAGGAATAATCGAAATAACCCACAGAAAGGGCCACTCAAAATATCCTGAAGGAAGGTATTGAGAATTCAGTAAGAACAAGAGAAAGAGAAGTAGACCAGAATGAGAAGGGACTAAAATCTCACCTAGTTCGAACTCTCAAAGTGAATATAAATTTGCATCACACCGACTCTGCGCGGGAGAAATAGGATTAGAGACAGTCCCATAGCCTTCCTACTTCTTACTGCACATTAGCTCAGATAATCATTGTCCTCATCCAAGTGTTTTTGAGAACAAAGAGAGAAACATGGCCAATGTTTAAAGGCTCTTGGTATATAATAACAATGTAAGGGAAGATGATTTGGGGCTTTCACCAGAGAATGTGGCTCCATCCAACACTGGTCCTTGTTACAGTGACTTGATGCTTTACCAGTAGCCACGTGAAAAAAAGAAGCTTAGTTTATAAGCTTACAGAAATCTAGGGAATTCACCTCTGGTGGCAGAAACCCCCCTTCCACCTCCATTTTTTCCCCTCTTACCTCTATATAAGCATATAAACTTGAATTTACCATATTTATTCAAAAGTCTAATTTCAAATTACCAGAGATAGAAAGTCCTAAGTATTTCCCTCAATGACCAGTCAACAAACAGGTGGAAACACCAGCCACTGGAGAGGTCTGGTGGGAGTTATTAAGAGTGCCTGGTGGCCGGGCTTGGTGGTTCAACCTGTAATTCCAGTACTTTGGGAGGCTGAGGCCAGTGGATTGCCTGAGCCCGTGGGTTTGAGACCAACCTGAGCAACTTGGCGAGACCTCATCTCCACAATAAATAAACAAATTAGCCAGGCATGGTTAGTGTGTGCCTATAGTTCCAACTACTTGGAAGGCTGAGGAGGAAGGATAGCCGGAGCCCAGCAGGTTGACACTGGGTTGGCTGTGAGTGTGCCACTGCACTCCAGCTTGGGTGACGGAGTGAGACTCCAACTCAAAAAAAAAAAAGAGTGCCTGGTGATGTTTACATTTACAGTTGTCAGCGGTGTTGTTTTTGTTTTTGACAGAAGTCACTTGCAGCTTCCAGTAGTTACAACAGTATCTTACCAGGTGTGCTTTTCAGTTTCTCTTTGAAAGCACAATCCTTTTCCTTCTAGAAGGGACCACATCTTAACTTTTCTCTCTCCCCAGATCTTAGCACAGAACCTTACACATATAGTAGGACATTGGCAAATGAATGAATGAAATGAAATGAAAGTGTTTTCTTCTGGACACAGGTGAGCTGAGTCGTCAATTGGAAGAAAAGGAAAGTATCGTATCCCAACTTTCCAGGAGCAAGCAAGCATTCACCCAGCAAATAGAAGAGCTCAAGAGGCAGTTGGAGGAAGAGAACAAGGTACATCATCTGAGGAATGCTTCCTTGATCTAATTTTCAAATACCACCTGCACAACTTTATTCAGTAGGTGATGATAGGAACATAGTTGGATTGTATCATGTACATGGTGGCACTGAATCCATTGGGGGCTCTCCTCTTTCTTGACTTCTGCAGGCCAAGAATGCCCTGGCGCATGCCCTGCAGTCCTCCCGCCACGACTGTGACCTGCTGCGGGAACAGTATGAGGAGGAGCAGGAAGGCAAGGCCGAGCTGCAGAGGGCGCTGTCCAAGGCCAACAGCGAAGTTGCCCAGTGGAGGACTAAATACGAGACGGATGCCATCCAGCGCACAGAGGAGCTGGAGGAGGCCAAGTGCGCAACTCTGTTTGCCTTTAGGAGAACTAGATAGCTGGGCGTGGTGGTGCATGTCTGTAGTTCCAGCTACTTGGAAGCTGAGGCAGAAGGATCCCCTGGGCCCAGCAGATTGAGGCTGTGGTGGCCATGAGTGTGCCACTGCACTCCAGCCTGGGAGACAGAGTGAGACTCTGCCTCAAAAAAAAAAAAAAAATAGAAGAACTAGAACGCTTAAACAATCACATGGCAGAGGGTATTGGCTTTAGAACTAAATGGGGATGAATTTGTTTTTGTTACTAGGTATTTCCCCATCTCATGTGTTTTTCAGTGCAGTGCTGGGTCATTAAAGGGACCTGGCATTGGCACATTTCATTGAGACAAATAACTTTGATCTTGGTTAGAGACAAGGCTGGCTATTGATCCCAGATTTTAAGCAGACAGGAAATTCTCTTGGGTTTATGAAAGCACACGGGTGTCTGAATCACATAGATTAGTGATTCCAACTTGATGAATAGTGATGTTCAAGAGGGCTGAAACTTAAATAGCATCTGCTTCTCTTCCATATTCTTTAAGGAAAAAACTTGCTCAGCGTCTTCAAGATTCTGAGGAACAGGTTGAGGCAGTGAATGCTAAATGTGCTTCCTTGGAGAAGACCAAGCAGAGGCTGCAAGGAGAGGTGGAAGATCTGATGGTTGATGTGGAAAGAGCCAACTCCCTGGCTGCTGCTCTGGACAAGAAGCAGAGGAACTTTGACAAGGTGTGGAGTCAGCTCCATGCTGGTCAAATGCCATAATGTGGGAGATTTCTAGTGGCCGGGGAAGGAAAAGAACAGTCCCAGGCCTGACTCTGCCTCGCCTCCCCACCCCCCACCCCTCAGTGTGACCTTGAGCAAGTTCCTGAACTTCACTGGACTATAGTTTCCTCATCTTTAAAACAGAATGGGAATGGGAGTGGGTAGATGTCCCTTTCAAACTGTCAGTGGAGACAAACCAATTTCTACAATGTTGGTCAGCCCTTAACATTTTTCCTTCCCCTAACCTGCTGTTCTGTCTAGGTGGTTGACATATGACTATCTAACTTAGGTCCCACTGGAAGGCTTTTAGCATGGGAGATAAGGTTCATTTAAACCAATGTTTTAATGAAATATTTAGGAAGAGGGCAATTACACCCAGCTAATACCTTCTCAAAGGATCTATTTGCTTTTTGGAGATGGCATTTGTCGCTGATTTGTCTATCACCCTGCGTCAATTTGTGGAACAAAATCTTCATTAGTCCAGTAATCAATAACAAGGAGCCAGACAAGAGATGCCACCAAGTGTAGCCCTAACTCTGCATTTAGTGGTTATCCTGAGTTAGAAGCCTGGTGGAGGAGAGCTCACAGACTGAGAGACCGTCCACCCTGGTGTTTCAGGTGCTGGCCGAATGGAAGACAAAGTGTGAGGAGAACCAAGCAGAGCTGGAGGCATCTCTGAAGGAGTCCCGCTCTTTGAGCACTGAGCTCTTCAAGCTGAAAAATGCCTACGAGGAAGCCTTAGATCAACTTGAAACTGTGAAACGGGAAAATAAGAACTTAGAGCGTAAGCTGTTCTCAATAGTCTGAAACCTCGTTCCCTCATGCCCTGCTGCCCGAGAGCGTAATGGCATGGGTATGGCTTTGTTGTCCCCATCCCTACATGTGTGTCCGCTAATGCACACACACAGTGTTTGCCACCAAGCGGATTATTTTTGAGTCTCCCTATAGACAATATCTTATCTCTAGGAAAAAGGAGTCCTTAGAATGATAATGAACTAGTTAAAAAGCATGGAGTCTGCTTTGCACGCCTGGGAAACCCATGCAGAGGCATTCATATGCAATGGAAACTTATATTTCTCTGCAGAGGAGATAGCAGATCTCACGGAACAAATTGCTGAAAATGGTAAAACCATCCATGAACTGGAGAAATCAAGAAAGCAGATCGAGCTGGAGAAGGCTGATATCCAGCTGGCTTTAGAGGAAGCAGAGGTGAGATGCTTAACGGTGCTGCACCGGCCTGGGAGTTCAGCTGGCCAAATCCGTGTCTTCATTTTTGCCTTTGCAAAGTCAGTTTCCCATCACACAGCATAACTGTGAGGTTGAATGAGGTAATTCCTGTGAGTTGTCTTGAATTTATTGGTGAAAATCATTACATTAAAATAGATCTAGCCAGGCTTGGTGGCTCAGCCTGTAATCCTGCACCTTTGGGAGGCTGAGGTGAGTGGATTGCCTGAGCCTGCGGGTTCGAGACCTGCCTGAGCAACTTGGCGAGACCTCATCTCTACAATAAATCAAAAATGAGCCAGGTGTGGTGTGCGCGCCTACAGTTCCAGCTACTTGGAAGGCTGAGGCGGAAGGATCACTGGAGCCCAGCAGGTTGAGGCTGTGGTGGCCAGGAGCGGCCACTACACTCCAGTCTGGGGGACAGAGTGAGACTCCAACTCAAAATAAAATAAAATAAAATAAATAATAAAAAAATAAAATAGATCTAAAATGAGATTTTACAAAATCTTAGATGAATTTAAAAGTTTTACACTCCAAACAGATATGATGATTTATGTTATTATTGTTTGATAGTAAATCAAAACCAAATAATAATAAAACAGTTTTTATTTCTGCACTGAAGGTAAGTTGGGGATTTTTTTTTTTAATTGGATTCTCACTCCATCACCCAGGCTGGAGTGCAGTGGCACACTCACAGCCACCCCAGCATCGAC